>NW_024039196.1:1600000-1810316 GCF_016077235.1 Cyprinodon tularosa | reverse complement strand
AATGTCAGGATAGATGCACAGCATAACAGGAATTCCAAGTGTATAAGTAGCATATAGGTCTGTTTTTTCCTTGACAAAAACTAAGTCTCTGTAAAACTACATTTGACAATCCATTTCAAACTCATACAAACAACCTAACTATCATTTTATGCAGAAATAAATTGCAGACATTTTTATGTGTGCATGCATTTTGGTTGTATTAATATTGATGCCAATTCAAATCAAATGTCCTTGTAATAGTAATGTGCAGATAAACAGAGCAGCCTTTTATGTCACCAAAAAAAGACATTTGGAATTTGCGTCCCAATCCCTGCAGTGGTTCCCCTAGCAATGGCTATTTTGTGTATGAAAATCTAGGTTAAAGTTGTTCTGAATTATGTGTGGCATATTATTTTTATTTTGTCTTATCCTGATAAATAGTTTCAGTTCGTTTTATCATTTAGCATTCATGTGTAGCTGCCGAGGTGTTTTGTGTTAACTATAGTTCACTTGCAGCTCCTAGATTACCTAAAACGTCTGTCTGCTTTAATCAAACTTGCAATATAACAGAAACTATAGTTGCCCGGCCAGTATAACATATATAAGTTAGCATAAATTTAACTTTACATACAGTAGCGCAGTGCCGGGGTCTGTTCCAATTCCAAGACTCCTGGTTAGGTGGCAGCTGCTCTGTGCCCCTGATCTCTATTTATTCAGTGGATTGCTTATTGCCTGAAAAAACTGAGGCCACCGTCTACCATGCTGGTACTTCCCAGTCCCACGGACAGTAAAAATGCCTACCTGTGTAGCATTTGGCTGCAAAAACAAGCAGTTTGTCGGCTATGGGAAGACGTTCCACAGGTAGTTTCACATTCAGTGGTTGTATTAATAAAGAATATCAAAATACACGCCAATGTAGCCTATAGTATAGTATGTAGCGTAACATTAGTCTGGCTATCTTGGACTGACTCGAAAGTATTGACTAAACTAGCCATTGATATTGTGTCTAACTTAAGAAAATAGAAAGTAGAGTAAATAGAAAGTAATTCACTTTGAAATGCCAATGTAGTAATTCACTTTTAAGCTGATGAAGCTGTCGTTTTTTTTTATAGTGTTTGTAATGCATGTTATATTGATGAAAAAAAAGCAACTCAAACATTTGATCACCGTATATATATATATATATATATATATATATATATATATATATATATATATATATATATATATATATATATATATTAGGAATAGAACAAACAATATGTCTTTTGATGATTTTGATAATTTCATGTGTTTACTGATGAGTAATGACAAAGCTAACATGCTACTCTATGCTATAGTAATATATTTTGAGCTGTTGTTGAAGCTTGGACAAGCTTTATTTCATGTGTTTTCACTAAGGGTTTAAACACTGATATAACATTAGTGTTCATGTGTTTTCTCATATCCTCATTACATTTTAATGACCAAGTATGACCAAAAGTCATTTAATGGAATCCTCGGGTCTATACGCTGCTAGCTATTTCAAAGAGGGTAAAGAATCATTTAACTACTAGTTCCTGTAGTTACTGATTCCTGAATAAGCAAATCATTTAATAAAACATTATTTGGCCAAATAATGTTATTTTTACCTCATAGATGGAGTGGACCTACTTAGAGTTGTTTAAACAAAGTCATAGCAGCCAATGTGATACCGAAAACTCAGAGTTCCCGACCTTAGGCTACATAGGCTAGACGATAGTTGGGCCACTGACTGGACCGGACAGGGCATTCGAACCGAGCCATCAGCTTCGGGGCAGACGGGGGCAGGGAGCCAGCGGGGAACGGAGCGGCTGACCCGACCTGGTGACGCCATGCTTCCCCCTGCCACTGGTGTCCAGGCTACCATCACCGGGTTCCCAGACCAGCCCCGGAGCTGACGGCTCAGTTCTGCTGCACTGTAGTCGACCAAAATGCCAGGCGATTTTGAAATTCCCCCGGACATTTTTTTAGGTATGAAAAGTAGGACAAAAGAGGAAGTCTGGTCACCCTACCTTAACAACAATTTGATGTTTCAGTGAGTGAGTGCTTGTTAATATGATGCGTCTTTGCTCAGCAGCTTTGCTCGTTTTAAACCAACCAATCAGCGCACAGCTCACCTATATATTCATGAGCATAGCATAAAAGGAGGAAAACCTGTCATTTCATTGTATGGGTTATAACCAGGCTTGCAATAGGGCTCATAGAACAGCAAATATTGTTATGTACCAGATTCTGACTCAAGATTCAACCACCACATGTCAGTGATGTTTTTAAACAGTTTACTGATAAGCAGGGTTAAACAGCACCGTCTCTCGGGTGTGCAGCTCTCACTAATGGGCAGGAACTTCCTGGAGGCAGAGGGACAGGTTAGAGGCTGCAGTGGCAGGTTAGCGGAGTGGACTGAGAAACTAATCTGATAGCGAGAGGAGCTAGTGCGCAGAGAGTCAGCCAGAGACAGGCAGGAGGGTTCAGGGGCAGGAGGCATCCACTTGATGTAGGGGACAGGCCGCTGAGCGGCCAACAGATGAATAGACAGTGCGGGCTTTCCAGGGGCAGTCTGGGTCCGATATCCGAGTCCAATAATGCAGCAGAGTTACAAAGGGGAAATCCAGAAGGAAGGTCCGGGTCCAGTTCCAGGGCCAATATCCAACTAACACAGAGAGTTAAGGGGACAGGCAGGTTCAAGTACTCATGGCTCGAAACTATATGGAGCTAAAGACTGACTTGGATGGAGCTTATATGCAGGTGAAGAAAGGTGGAACCAGTAGAGGTTGATTGCAAGGAGGGTGGAGACTGAACAGGTGTGTCGATAGTGAAAAGGATCAGCTCCAGTGCCAGGATCATCACAAATATGCCATTTTCAGCCCAAATAGTTATTTTATAAACGTATTAGGCATTGTTTGCCTAATGAGGTAGAACCCATTGCAAAGACTTCTTTAGTCTCCAATAGAAAAAAATTACATCTTTGTTGAGAGGCATTTCTAAATAAAATAAGTTTACTAAGCATGCTGCTGATAATAGAGATAAATTTACCTTTGAGTTTTACTGCCTCTTGTTAATGAATGCAAAACAACTGTTGGTTCTCAATGTTGAAATGTTTTTATCTCAAAGTGTGCTTTAATCTAGCTCCTTTATAGCATTGTAATACATTCGAGGTATTTATGCTGTCTATTGAGATGCAATGCCTTTTAGCCTCAGGCTTTCACTTGAAAGGTTCTTGATGTTTCATTTGTATTTAAAGTTTAACATCTAAAGTGACCCTTTAGGTATTACTGGTATTTATGGCTTGCTTTCAAGAAACAGCCAGTAGAGGTTGTAAAAAAATATCTCAGCATCCACCGACTGTTTAATAAATGTATTTTCTAAATGATACAATTTTATTTAATGAGGATTTTTTTTTATCACAAAGAGCCTTGCACAATCAGCCAATGTTTATTTGCTGACATAATTTTGCACATTTTGATGCATTGAGAGAGATTTAGAGAGATTTATCCATGCTGTCTGATTTGTTAATATAATACAGGTCCTAGCTCCTTTATCACTGGCTTTAAATCTGTTTGATTGATGAGATCCGAGGCTTTGCAGAATTCTGCTGTTATCATGCTCTCAGATCTCTCTAAATAGCATTAGGCTGTCTCATGCTTATTCATTTGTGACATAAGCATGTCCTAGTTGTAAGGACTTAAATATTAACTTTTACATATTTATTGAGATGTTTTTTCTTAAATGTTGATTTTATAAAATTATTAAAAAATATAATATTTAACCATTTGAGGGGCTTATTTCTTGTGATTATTATTTTTTAATTATTTAATTTAAATATCAACATTTACTCAATTGCAATCAAAAACTGTGACAAAAAACTTTGGGTATAAATCAATAGTTTCATATACTTGATTATTCATGGTCATCATATTTTTTAATGTGTATGAATATTTTGTGTAACTTGGCAGATGTTTTACTAATTATTATAAAAAATAGATGGCTAGAGGTTTCAGGAGTTAATGGTGCCTAATTCTAACATCATACACACATGGACAAAATTGTTGGTACCCTTTGTTTGAAAGAAAAAAACCCATCAATGGTCACCTTAAAAATTCAATTAAAATGAATACATGAAAGTCAGACATTGGTTTTTCAGCCATGCTTCAACAGAATGATTTAATGGATGTATCAAAATACGCAAATCGAGGTTAAAAAAAATCAATGATTATTATGTAAATCATTATAAGTGTAGTTTGCTTATTTACCAGGTTTCTTAGTCTTTTATATAAGGTTGCAGTCCTAGACCGGCTTGTCGCTGTTCATTCAAATCTTACTCAAAGGCTGTGCAGGAGGGTTGTTCTGATCTTATTGATAAACAGTTCACAGCATAAAATAACCATAAAAGACCAGGGGTTATAATAACATGGTACCTGTATTAGCTAATAATCACACACAGTATTATTGTATCTAATAACTATTCAAACACGAAACACTACTGAAAATAAGTACAAGTAAATAAAAGCAAACAAAAAGGAAAAAAAGGGTTTTAAGACTCTGTTTAATAGTCTCTAAGGTATGTTCAAATTTGAAGGATTAGTGCATTCAAGGTGCCTTTTAAAATGGTAGCAGATATAAATATAGAATATCCACAAATTAAATCTATAATTAGAAACACATTTAAGCATATTGATGGAGGTTTACAAATTCCAACTAATATATTAGAGTTCCTAGAGTTAAATCCCCCAAAACTACCGTCTAACGTATACAGGACACTCACTAAACTAGATGATACAATATCTCTTCCTATTATGAAATGGGAGGAGGATTTATCAGTCAGCTTTGAACAAAACATCTGGGCTCAGATATGTCTAAGAACTTTTAACATCATTAGAAGCCCCAATTTACAACTAATACAATATAAATTCCTCCACAGAGTGCACTATACAGGTCAAAGATTATTCAAGATGGGTTTTGCACAATCTAATATCTGTCCACGGTGCACAGGCAATCAACTTGATAATTATATCCATGCTTCATGGTTATGCACGCCGGTTCAGAGGTGTGGATGTTTGAAAGGCTTCGTGTGTGGCTCACTGTCTTGGTCCTGGTCCATGCCGTCTCCTGGTGCGGGCTTTTTCCGGGTTGGTGGTTCTGCATGGTACGTGCGGGTAAGGACACCCGGGGGGTCTTCTCACACCCCTGTTCTCTGGCTGCCGCCCAGAGTCTGGTGCCTGAAGGAAGAGTTGGCAGCCCAGGGTCTTGGCGGGGGTCTTGGCAGCTGTTGTGGTGCCTGGTTGGCCCATTTCTGCTCTCCCCAAAGGGGGTGGAGGAAGGGGTGACTAGGGTATTGAGGGAGGGAGGAAGTGGCCAGGTGAATTATTTGGGGGCGGGGGATTTAGGCTCTGGTTGGGTGGCCTGTGCGGGACATGTTGGCCCTGTTCCCGGGGACATTAGGGTGGGAAAGCGTTATTGAAGCTGTATATACGTATATATATACGTATATATATTTTTTACTTCTCAGGTCCGGGTCTGAACTCTCTCTCCCAAGAACATCTCAAGTCTCCGCTAAGTGCGGAGCCCATTTCCCCCATCTTGCCCCCTACGCTGGCTGGCGCTTGGGCTCGCCGGTGCACTGGTGGTGCTCAGTGTTTGGGGGTGGATGCCCGGGCGGGTACTGGCTTATTCCTGGCAGCTGCTCCGCGAGGGCTGGCCGGGAGCAGCCTGAAATACCTTCTTAGAGATACAAAGGTCTCATTGACAGTTACAGGATTTGTTTCATTGTAGTGATTACCTCAAAAGGTTGTTAAATAAAATACATTCTTATGTGAGTAGTACATTCATTTTTGTCAAGTCCTATTTAATGGGTTTATTCTTTAATAATCATTCTGTTGAATCATGGTTAAAAAGCAATGTCTGACTTTTTTTTCAATTTTATAGAAATTCAATCAAATTTTTTGTGAGATTAAAGTAATTTCTGCGCCCATTGAGTGTTTTTCTTTCAATAAATGAGGGGTACTTACAATTTTCTGGGAATTTTAATAGTATCGTACATTACGTCTGCCAAGGAGGTTATGTTGTTAGAAGAGTTTGTGTGTTTGTCTATCAGTCTGTGTACAGGATAACCTGAAGACAATCAATGTTAATAAAAAATTTTATCAGAGGTTTTTCTCATACCATGGAGGAATCTATTAAAATTTTGGTTATGATCCAGATAATAATCTGGATACAGGAATTTTTTGAAGAGATTCTTTAACATTGTGTGATACGGGTATTTGGCGGAACAAGCAGTTCCGCTCCAAACCAGAGGGTGGCAGCAGTGACTATTGACAGCCTCAGAATCAGACTAAAAAAATCTGGAGGTTTTTTATTGAAGACGAAAACAAAAGAAAGGGAAATGTTGTTGGTTTTTTAGCAGGATCAATTGAAAACTTATGAATGGATTTTTATGGACTTTTTTTTTTTTTTTTTTTACAAGAGGTGTGCTTCATGCCAAGGAACAATTCATTTAAACATTTGATAATGATCCAGATCATGTTCAAGTTGTAATTATAGTTGTAAGTCCCAATTTGGGGCAAAACTTGTACTTTCAGTGTTTGAATTTACTACATATTACAATATTTTTATTGTTTAGTCATGTTTACAAATTAGTATTTTACAAATGTTTTCATACACACCAGAGGTTTTCTACTTTTGTCCTGTTTCAGCAACACGCTTAAATGTAATCTATGTTATCACAAACAAAGTTTATAATTGTGAGATGAAAAGTAATTATAAGTAAAGGTTTCACCAACAAGCACTTTTTTTCTCAATGGATGAATTGTGAATGTGTAATCTAAAAAAATATTTAGGTTATTCGACAGTTAGCTCAATTATATTATAAGCCTCCTATTTTCTTGCAGATTTAGTGGTTCATCTTTAGCAGTTTTTTGTGCCTGCAAAAATGGAATAAATATGTGAGTGTATTTTCACATCTGCCACCTAGCCTCATCTGTCTATCATATAACCAGAAAAATGTTGCCTGGTGTATTTATCACAGACTAACACATATTTATCAGTTTGTCTAAATATTTATTTCTGATACACTGTATCTGAGAAAAAAATTTTCCCTGTCGAAATGACCTTGTCATTTCAAGATGAGAATTAGTTACTGGTTTAAAATAACTCCATCTTTAGCATTGGAGTTTAGTTTAGTTAACCATCAGTTTTGTCCTTTTTTTTGTCTGTTTAAAACTTTGTGTTAATTTAATTTGATGATAACATTTAAGGAGTTTTTTTAATAGTCTCTTGTTATTTAGTATCAGTTTTAATGCTTTAATGTTATATGGAGTTATTTTTGATTTTATATTAAATTCAATAAAAAAAAGTTGGAAAAGGAAAAAAAATGTAAAGTAAAATTGATATATTGGAGAGAACATATAGAGAGAACAAATTGGATGGTTCCGGGTTCGATTCCCAGGCCTGACATTCTGCATGGAGTTTGCATGTTCTCCCTGAGAATGCGTGGGTTCTCTCCGGGTACTCCGGCCTCCTCCCACAGTCCAAAAAACATGACTGTTAGGTTAAGTGGCTTCTCTAAATTCTCCTTAGGTGTGAATATAGCATAAATGGTTGTTTGACCTGTCTGTCTCTGTGTTGCCCTGCGATAGACCGGCAACCTGTCCAGGGTGTACCCCACCTCTCACCCGTAGACCCGGAGACAGGAACCAGCACCCCTCACCACTACGCTTGGGATAAGCATGATGGAAAATGAAGGGATGAATGGAGAGAAAAAATATTTACACTGATAGCAAAAACTACATAGATCAGTTTAACTGTCAGAGATGGTGTAAGGATCTGCACCAGAACTGTGCAAAAACATGCAAAAAGGCGCAGCTCGGATCTGATTGTAGAGAGTAGCCTTATTGGGCCTGCCGACTCTTTTTACTTATTGATAGATTGAAGAGCATGATGAGCAGCAATCCCTTTGTTGGTCAAGTGTGGCTTAACTGTTTTAATACAGTGTCATAATATAACTTTCTTTCTTTATCTGGTGTGTATTGTATTCTGAACATGTGAGAGACTTATTGCTTAAGCTAACACCAGGCTACTATGATGTAGGTCCCTCTACAGGACCTTTTGAAAATCGTCGTAAACACTGACTGCCCTTTGTGCACCACACCCCACAGCTTGTCACTCTCAAAGCAGCTAAAAAAAAGTAAATATCACCAAAGCATGTTTGAAGAGATGTTTAGCACTGTCCAATATCTGATTTATATAATTAAACTAGTAAACTGCAGCCTTTTCAACACAAATTGGTACTTTTATACTAGTCAGAGAAGTCTGCCTTCAGGCAACAGCAGCTTTTCTGCAGTTAGAATCCTAGCTAGAACTAAAATGGATAATCCCACTCCAGTTCATAAATTGCTGTAATGGCTCTTTGTTTGTCAAGAAAATATGTTTTAAGATTTTGATATTGGTCTATAAAGACAGCCATGGGTTGAAATAACATATGGTTTTCTTTTTTAGTATGAACCATGTAGACCTCTCAGTCTTTCAGACCTCTGATTACTCTGTGGACCTGAAATGAACAAGGTGAGGAGGTTTCTATTCTCCTAAGCTTTTAGAATAAGATCTCTGGAAACCGGAGATGCAGAGAAACATGGTTTAAGTGGTTTTAATCAGAATTTTGTTTCGTTTACTGTAGCATTTGATCAACAATTACATGTGTTTATTTGCCTTCAATATCCATCCATCCATCCATCCATCCATCCATCCATCCATCCATCCATCCATCCATCCATCCATCCATCCATCCATCCATCCATCCATATTCCTCCACTTTTCCGGGGTCGGGTCGCGGGGGCAGCAGCTTAAGAAGGGAGGCCCAGACTTCCCTCTCCCCAGCCACTTCTTCTAGCCCCTCATGAGGAACCCCAAGGCGTTCCCATGCCAGCGGAGAAACATAGTCTCTCCAGCGTCTTCCCCGGGGCCTCCCCCCGGTGGGATGTGCCCGGAACACCTCACCAGGGAGGCGTCCGGGAGGCATCCTAACCAGATGCCCAAGCTACCTCAACTGGCTCCTCTCGACGTAGAGGAGCAGCGGTTCTACTCCGAGTCCCTCCCGGATGACCCAGCTTCTCTCCTTATCTCTAAGGGAGAGCCCAGCCGCCCTACGGAGGAAACCCATTTCGGCCGCTTGTATCCACGATCTCGTTCTTTCGGTCATGACCCAGAGTTCATGACCATAGATGAAGGTAGGAACCTAGATTGACCCGTAAATCGAGAGCTTCGCTTTTTGACTCAGCTTTCTCTTCACCACGACGGACCGGTACAGCGCCCGCTTTACGGCAGATGCAGCGCCAATCCGCCTGTCGATCTCCCGCTCTCTTCTTCCCTCATTCGTGAACAAGATCCCAAGATACTTAAACTCCTCCACTTGGGGCAGGAAACCCCCCCCCCTGACCCGGAGAAGTCACTCTACCCTTTTCCGGCTCAAGACCATGGCCTCGGATTTGGAGGCACTGATCCCCATCCCGGCTGCTTCACATCGTCTGCAAAAAGCAGAGATGCAATCCTAAGGCCACCAAAACGGATCCCCTCAACACCTTGGCTGCGCCTAGAAATTCTGTCCATGAGGGTAATGAACAGTATCGGTGACAAAGGGCAGCCCTGGCGGAGTCCAACTCTCACAGTAAACGAGCCCAACTTACTGTCGGCAATGCGGACCAGACTCTTACACCAGTCATACAGAGACCTGACAGCCCGTATCAAAGGGCCCGGCACCCCGTACTCCCGGAGAGCCCCTCACAGGGCTCCCCGAGGGACACGGTCGAACGCCTTTTCCAAGTCCACAAAGCACATGTAGACTGGTTGGGCGAACTCCCATGCACCCTCCAGGACCCTGCTGAGGGTGTAGAGCTGGTCCAGCGTTCCACGACCAGGACGAAAACCACACTGCTCTTCCTGAATCCGAGGTTCGACTATCCGACGGACCCTCCTCTCCAGCACCCCCGAATAGACCTTGCCGGGGAGGCTTAAGAGTGTGACTCCCCTGTAATTGGAGCACACCCTCCGGTCCCCCTTTTTGAAGAGGGGGACCACCACCCCAGTCTGCCAATCCAGGGGAACTGCCCCCGATGTCCATGCAATGTTGCAGAGTCGCGTCTGCCAAGTCAACCCTACAACATCCAGGACCTTGAGGAACTCCAGGCGGATCTCATCCACCCCCGGGGCCCTGCCACCAAGGAGCTTTTTAACCACCTCGACGACCTCGCCCACAGAGATTTGAGAGCCCAGCCCAGAGTCCTCAGGCCCAGCTTCCTCAATGGAAGGCAACACGTTTGCCTTCACGTTTGGGCCTGCCAGGTCTGACCGGTATCCTCCACCGGAGCCAACTCACCACCAGGTAGTGGTCAGTGGAAAGCTCCAGTCCGATGAAATGATGACAAAGTCGATCATCGAACTGCGGCCTAGGGTATCCTGGTGCCAAGTGCACATATGGATACCCTTATGCTTGAACATGGTGTTCGTTATAGACAATCCATGACGAGCACAGAAGTCCAACAAAAGAACACCACTCGAGTTCTTCTTCGGCCATTCCTCCCAACCACGCCCCTCCAGGTCTCACTGTCATTGCCCACGTGAGCGTTGAAGTCTCCCAGCAGAAGAAGGGAGTCCCCAGGAGGGGCACCCTCCAGTACCCCCTCTAAGGACTCCAAGAAGGGTGGATAATCTGAACTGTTGTTTGGCCCGTAAGCACAGACAACAGTCAGAACCCATACCCCCACCCGTAGGCGGAGGGAGGCTACCCTCGTTCACCGGGGTGAACCCCAACGTACAGGCCCCGAGATGGGGGGCAACAAGTATGCCTACTCCTGCCTGGCGCCTCTCACCATGGGCAACACCAGAGTGGAAGTATGTCCAGCCCTCTCAAGGAGACTGGTTCCAGAACCAGAACCATGCGTCGAGGTGAGACCGACTATTTCTAGCCGGAACCTCTTAGCCTCACACACTAGCTCCGGTTCCTTCCCCACCAGCGAGTTGACATTCCACGTCCCAAGCTGCCTTCAATATCTGCATTTAAAATCTATTTTTAGGCAAAGTTTTTATGCAAATGTATTTTTGTTTCTCTCTGTCTCTCTTTGATGTCCTATAAATCATCTTTGGATTACTGCATGAATGATGCTATGTATATGGTCCTGCCTTATATTGCCTTTCATGTGTGCACTTCTCATTCTTCTTGGTTTCGGTTTAGGAGAAATTATGGAAAATAGAACACATCTCTGGTTATGGAGGCACAGCTGCTGTAAGTTTTGTACCATTCACTTACTGTTACAGTACTACTGATGCTACTGATAATTGAAATGACACAAAGGTGAATATGTGTTTTTTATAAACACATATTTTTTGTAAATGAGTAAACTTAACACTGTATTTTGCTACTATTTTATTTTTTAATTGTGAATGCTCATCAATTTGATGCTCTTCCTATCATGCGTGTGGTGCAATATGAGTGAAAAACTTTCTAAGGATTTCTTTATTTAATAGAAAACTAATTATACTGAGATAAAGACATTACAAAATCCAGTTTTAGAGAGAAATATAGAGCGAATATGTTTGCTGAAAAATATAGCCTTTTCCTAAATGCCCTTAATGGATTGGTCAATTTCTAATTTTTGACCACTTTAGTCCTCAAAGTAAGGTGTAGTGAGAATCTGTATTTAGAAAAAGGGAAGATAGACCTAGCCATAACTCATTCTTCTGACCAGAATATCTATAAATTCCTCTGATCAGTTATCAGCTCAAACAGATGGCAAACAGTGAAATGACTCTAAAATAGCTTCCTTATTCAGGAATCAGTGAGGCTATTTTACAGTAGTTGCTATGGAAATTGATACTCAATTAACATTTTGTCATTTTAGTCATTGCCCGTCAAAAGTGTGGGGGATGTGGTCCGTCCTAGGATGTGGCAAAGCCAGTTAAATGTAACAAACAGCATTTCAAACCTTTATTATGCTTCAGTGTAATCTTTTTGTCATATCATCATACAGAACATAAAATCTAACATTTATTAATATATTAGCTTGCTGGAAAAAAAGTATCTGTGACTAGCACATCTTAATAGAAATACCTTGTTCTTATCATACCCCTAAGCCATTTAGCACTGCCTCTCTCCATACTGAATCCTTTATCCTTTTTTATTGAATCCTTTTGTTGGAAATGTCCTTAATTTAGTATTTGCACATTAGAAATTTGAGTTAAAGACTAAAACGTCCCTCATGTTTTCTCTGTAATGATGGCATTGATGCTGATGCTGCCCCTCATGTCCTCAGTCAATGTTTTCTCACTCATTCATCTCAGTAATTGACAGCTCTGTTTGGACTGTTCGCTTCACTCCATATTCAAATCTTCCCTTAACCAGTCAGAATGTAAGAGAGGCTGGCTGTCTGTGAGTATCCTATCAGAGAAGTTAATCAGCTGACTGCAATCAGCTAACGGCGCAAAGTGCTGGCAGTCGTTATGCCGAGAAACACATGACTGCCAAGAAATGCATCCCCACGCTCAAATTTAGAGGGGCGTAGAATCCAAGTTTAGGTTTTTCATTAGAACATGAGCTAAAAAAGACTAAATGTAGATGTGTAATCACTAAATATGCTTAATATGTTATTGTCTCATATAAACCCCATATGTCAACATTGGGTTTTGAAAAATAGGGAGATTTTTTCATCAGTGTATCGGCCCACAGCATAATTATTTATAAGTTCTTGCCTTATATTTTAAACCTGAAGGAACCTGATTCTGAAAATTGTGTTTTTTGACATTACTATAAATATTTTTAAGAACAATGCAAACAACGCAGTTTTACTCATTGAAAATGAGAACTAGAAGGCTAAATAATAAAGTCATTACACTGGTATGCATTTATTATGTATTGCAGATCAAATCAAAAAGTGTGTTACTATCAAAATTATTAATGGGCTGTTGCCATGAAGAAAAGAGTCCACAGCCACTGAACCTTAACTTCAAATTCATGCAGTTAAAAAATGAGAACCTATTCAAAATTGAAATTTCATAAACAAATTGTTTAATTTGATAACAACAGAGATAGATCCATGAAAGCACAGAAAAGTAAGCATGAACCTGGCCCGGGATAATTTTTTCAGAGCTTTTTAATCAGTCTCTTGAATTCAACTTTCCTGTAAAATATCTATGAATACCTTTTCCTAATACCTGTCTGGTTCCTTCCTGCAATAGATATTGTCAGGGAAGTATAATTTCTGCTTACATGTAAAGCCCTAACATCTTTCTCCCTGCTGCTGCCTCTGGTCCATCTCCTCCCCGACTCTGTTCGTTCTATTATTGCAATAAGCCTTTAAAAAATGTGGATAGCAAAATTTGTAATCAGCATTAGGAAGAGAAACAGTAAAACGTGTTGTGATATTTAATTTTAAAGTCACTTTAATGCTATAGGTATTTTTTTAATCTCTTCCCTGGCTGTCCTCTTTCTATTCTGACCAAAAGGCTTATTTTATAATGTGGAGGGCAAATGTGAGCATAAAGTCAGTACAGAAATGAAAAAGGATTGGGTTTATTTCAAGAATAAAATAGCCAGCAAGTAATCTCACAGAGGCAGTAACCTCTGAAACTAACTTCACATATTGATATATTGGCATGTTTGACATGCTTCTCATTATTTAACTGACTAATCTAATTTGCAAACTTAACGTGACTTACATGGATTGTTTTGAAAAGAGTGCAAAGTATGTTGCTTTTTGCTGCAGGGTTTGCGAAACATCCTGATGCTCACGTTCAGATGTGCTTAGATCTGTTTTCATGTATTTGGGTTACCATGTGTATGCTCATAGAGCGTTCAAAGACAGCTTGGATAGGGAAATATAGATAGGGAAAACGTGGGGCAACATTTCCCACCTGAACCCCGGGTCTGTTTCACCCATGGATATATCCGCACAGGTTTACCTTTTTTCCATCACTGAAAGAGATTAGCGGGAGAAATTACTGATTAGGAGCTCAGTTTTAGATAACATAAGAAAATGTGCATAAATCGGGAGAGTTGGCAAGTATGGAACAATGAACAGTTATAAGCGCACCTTTAGCTTTGAGCACAGGAAGCATTTTTCAGCATGACACTGATGCTGTTGACTACAGAACGATCTCTGAGAGAAACAAAACAGAGCAAAGATAAACAAATTCACATTTACAGAGGCTACTGCTGCAAGTACGGATCTATCTCACCTAAAGCATGCTACTTAATATTTGAGTCAGTCGACTTTGACTGCAAGTAAGAGAAAAAGTTTAGTTGTCCAGGCTTTAAATATGAAAAGTGTGGGTGTTGCATCTGCCCACATTCACCACGGGTGCGACGCCCATGGCATGTGGCACAAAGGATTAGTTACTTAATAACAGTTATTTAGCTGCATGATCTCTGGAATGTATCTGAAATATATTCGCAACTCTATAGTTTGTGTATTGCTTGTGTTTTACAGGCCTTAAGATTTACTTAGTCTATTACTTTTTAAAGTTCAATTTAAATGCTCCTTTAAAGAGAGTTTTGTTGTTAGCAATGTTTCCAATATTAGTGCACCTCATTTGTATTCTCTGCTTTATGCTGTGCTTTCAAAAAGCCACTTGAAAGCAAATTATTGTTGAAAAGTCCACCACTTTCAGCCTATAATCTGCAACCACATGCCTGTTAGAGCATATTTAAAAATTCAGCTATGGTAATATTTATACAGCAGTGACAAAAAGCCTAGGTGGAAAATAAACAGGGTTATGCCAGGGTTAGTACTGATGACAATCTCAAAACCACAATACACATTTTCATCTAAATTAAAGTGTATTAATTAAATTGAAGGTGATTTAGTTTAATTTTAATGCAGCTTACCGGTTATTATTCTATAAATTTTTGTGGGGATTTTTACTTTATTATTACAATTGAACAATGAAACATTAACAAAACAATGTAGCAATTTATAACAGAAACTTAAGACAATAAAACAAAATTAGCACACCACAACAAAAATTGCTTGTTTGGCTGTGTGACGGTGGAAGATAGTCACAAGAGGCTAGGGGGAGCTGCACAGTTCTGTGAAATAAGGGAGACTGTGATGAATCTGCTGAAGGCAGTGAGTACCGGAGGCAGAGAAAAAAAAAGTAGAACTGATCATTCTATAAGAGTATTCTTCAATAGAAGTACAAGTGTTGGTCTCGATTTTATCATTACGAGGATCAATCGGCCCACCTTTGGTCCTAACATTGCAACACTGCAAATCTACGCAAATTACATGGCCCATTGACTATCACCTTTATAGTGATAACCATATTTAGTATAGACATGATCACAAACAGCTAACTTAACTTATGCGTCCAATAGCGTCATTGCCAGGTCCGCATATGTTTTACATCCTCTTTTAGCATTTGCCATTCAGGGAACTTTTTGCACGCAAGTTCACTTGTGTGTGCGCTCTCTCATGATCAAGATCAAATTTCCTTGTTCTCTGTAGGTTAGACAAAGGTCTTTGCTACTTTTTGTTTAGTTCTGCCATCTGTAAGCTTGTAAGAGTAGTACCGTAGAATCATATGTACATATATGATGTATTATATGGCTAATACATTATTTTATGACTTTATGCCTTAAGCCGCTTTAATAAGGAACAAAATAATAAATAAATAATGCATTAAGTGCAATGCTGTCTTCAAACTCTAAAGGTGTCATTAATAATTTTTCCTTTTATTTATTGTGTCTACCAAACATATTTATTTTATTCAACCTCACTCACCAACACATCGTTTAAACTGCGCTTTTTTCAGCTCTCTTGCCTGGTGTTGCCATTGGTAACCATTGAATAGCATTGATCAGCTGGCTCTTTTAAATACACAATGATCTTCATGTGGTGTTTTATGTTACAACCATTTATGGTTTCTTGTTGGCATGCAGGGGACCAAACATGAGGTGGAGCCTTGGACGCAAACTTTAGGCACAGCTGTGATCTACAGTATAAGGGAAAATTGCTAAATCTTTTGCATGCACATAGTTTTATACATCAGGTTATTTATTTTTTTTTTTTTTTTGCATACTCGATTTTCGGGTGTTTGGTGTATGTACATCTTTAGTATGGTCTCCACATAATGTTTTATACATGAGACCCTTGGAGACAATGATGAACACAATGTGCAGAAAAAAGCAACTGGGCCAAATTGAATTACACAGACCTGGATCAGCTTGATTAAAATGCACTTGCAATGCTTTTGTTTATTATGATCCTTAATGTTTCAGCTAGATAGCTTTTTTACTTGCTTACATTTTGGCTCAGAGATGCAAACTGTGCATTCCGTGATACCCGCATTCAATAGCATTTTAGCTTGAGAATCTTTCTCAATTTCTGAATTCCTAAATACTTTTATTTTTATTTGAAAATTAAATGTACCAGCTGTATTCAATTCTGTCGGAATAAACAAAAAAATATTTTGTTCACCTTATTAAACAAACAGAAAAGGTTAGGCTAGTGAATAAATAAGCAGAATAGAATTAAATATACAAAAAAGATATAATCCGCATTAACAGAAACACTTGTATTCAAAGACAGGGGATGTCACTCTCTCCAGCTGTCAGCCTACCTGCCATTTTGTTTAAATGAAGTAAATGGCAACATAGCTTTTGTTTGCAGTCTAATCCAGCAGTAAGCATTGGTAGCAATTAAGGCTAATTGTTTTGTTAGCCATGCTTCTAAGCAGGTGGTTGTGGTTTATGTCTGAGGAATGTTAAAGCTCAAGGCTTCCACACACTTGCACGAACATGCATTTGCAACTGGATTAATTTGTCTTTCTGTTCTGGCAAGCCTCTGGTGTCATTTATTCTCTTGCATCTATTGGTGTGGCTCAGTTTAAGGATGAACTGCCACACCCTTTGTGGATGGCAGCTTCGCAACAACAGTGTAAGAATGTCCATGTAAATTGTAGTTCATGCACTTTAGTGTTTATATTCACACAATATCCTTTTCTCCATTTTCTATTTATGTATTAGTCATATTCTTTGTACTTATTCTAGTTTTAATAAATTTTTTGTCATTTTAGATGGACTGAAAACCAAAGTATTAGGTTTTATCATACCTTAAAAGTCTCTAATTGGATTTGTAGCAGAGTACATCTCTTACTTCCTTTTATCAGTTTGCAGATCAGATGGCTGTCATGCTATGTGGCATTGTTTGTTAGCTTCACTATGATCTACATGATTGGCTATCAGGGCAGAATATCGATCTTTAAAGGATAAGGTTGTGAATCTTTGGCTATACACCCATTGTTAGACTTAAAAGTAGCCCCTAGGTAGCCAATGAATGATAATCCTGTTTGCTCTTTAAGGGAAATTAACACTTTCTCAACTGCTTTTCAACTCCAATAAAGTCCATTTGTGGCCTAATTGTGGCCACATTTCAAGACAGATTAGCTGAAAATGTAATTGTTTTAATTATATTAAGAAAATACATATGAAAATGTTTAATTTAGATATAAAGTAAATACATAATTAAAAAGATGTTTATCTATGTTCTGTAGAATAATCTGTTTTCCTACTCTTATGTATCATCATAAAACTATTTAAATGTTAATAATTCTGTGATACTATTTTGTCTACTTCATAAATATATAACTATCTATGAAACTCAATTAAATAATCAACCTGCTTGTTGACATCAGTGGAGCTATAGGGCATGATTAGAGAATAATAAAGAAATTAATGTGATTTCCAGATTGAGAGACATTCTGTTTGAACACAGACTCACAAGCAAAGCAGCCATTCAGCAGTGGGATGGATCCTGACTACTAAAGAGGAGGAGAGAGAGAGAGATGAAGAGAGCAAGAAATTGAGTGGTGGCAGAGAGAAAGGAGCCAAGAAACGGAGTGAAGGACACCACACGGCAGAATATAAATCTGTATGTTAACAGGACTAAAGCACGGAGGTTTTGAGGTGGCTTTAATGCTGATGCTTCTCGGGGACTGCTCATAAAGGCTCAAGAGGTGGTCTTGTCTCTTCGATCAGTGCAAATAAGGGAAGTGGAACCCGCGGAATCAGTAAACGCCGGTGTTTCAGTCACGGTGGTGGGCTGGTCGGAGGTCTCTGACCCCCTCATTTTTATTTCTTGGAAGAAAAGAGAAGCGCTAAAGAGACACCAGAGAAAAGGGAAGGTGACAGCGAGGGACCAGTGAGCCATTTCTCTCTTTATTACCTTCATTCAGAAAACCATTGCATCCTATTATCAAAGCGATGTAGAGGCATTCTCTCCAATTGGAGGAGGAAGGGTCCCATTGACTGCTGAGGCTTAGCGCCCCTCTTCAAATGGTAGTTCTTTTCATCCCATTCCCCCCCTCATTGCCTATGTCCTTCTGTCTGCTGTTTTTTTGTTCTCTTTTCTTTTCCCTTCCTTTGGAGTCTTCTCAGGAAGCAGGAGGCATTGCGTTTTTTTAGTAGAAGTGGGTGTTTCTTTCATTGTTTTTGGTTCCTCTGCAAAAGGACAGCTGAGCAGGGAGAGTGAGATACAGCTCTGGAGATAATAAAACGGCAGACTGAACGAAAAGGGGGACCTGGCACTTCAGGAACAGCTGGCAAACCAATGGCATGTGAGACGTAATGAAAAGAAAACTGTTACTGAGTCTGACAACCATTTTAAGGTAGCTATTCACTGAGAATATTGCAGCTTCTCTGAGGGAAAAAGGAGACTGTGCCAAACATCAGTCCTAGGTACAGTCTGCTTTTCCTGTTGCTAAGCAAAGTGTCTAACCTGAAGTTCGTAGAGACTACTGAGCATCACTTTACAGCCATGAAAGGAAGCTCAGAGGAAAGCATTGAAAGTGTCAGGCCCTCCAACCTGCAAGCATTTGCCAATATATCCACCCTACATGGCATGAGCCACATATTTGCCTATGGACACATGACATTCCGTCGATTTCTTTGGACTATATCTTTCTTGGGCTCCCTAAGCTTACTAATGCTGGTCTGCTTGGATCGGGTTTCATATTATCTAGAGTATCCTCATGTCACCAAGTTGGACGAAGTGGCAGCAACAAACCTTACCTTTCCTGCAGTTACCTTCTGCAACCTCAATGAATTCCGCTTCTCCAAAATCACAAAGAATGATCTTTATCATGTTGGAGAACTCCTGGCCCTCCTTAACAATAACCATCAAATAGCCAACCCACACTTGGCTGAGGCTGAAGTTCTGGCAGTCCTAAAGGAAAAGGCAAACTTCCAGAACTTTAAGCCCAAACTTTTCAACATGACTGATTTCTATAACCGGACAGGACATGACATTGTTGAAATGCTTCTGCAGTGCACCTTTCGAGGAGAGGAATGCTTCGCTGTAAATTTCACCACAGTAAGTCACCAGCCTTTGATTTTAACTGTGTTTTTATTTAATGTCAGCTCTGATAGTCTGGTTTGAATTGATTCAGTGCGAACCCGGAAGTTTGCTTTAAAAAAAGCCCCACTGCAGGTATTTCTGTTGTAAGATGGAGGATGAGGTCCCATTTTTTGGTAATTCAAAGTTTTGCTGCGTTGTTGTGTTGGTTTGCATCCTACATATATATTATACACAATTAAAGTAATAATTAACAAAGGTGAGTGTTGACATTGTTATAGTTTGTATTTATGACTGCATACCAATGGAACCTTTTGCTCAGAGAGTTTACAGCTATGTTGGAGGAATTATTTTATTCATTTATGAATGGACAGAATTGTGTTATGATCTTGTGGAGTTCAGAACTTGATATCCTAATCATCTAGATTCTGATCTGTCAGATTATGCTGCTTTAAAATGGTTATTTGACATGTTTATACCTAGAACAATTTAGCATAACAGCTTTTTATATATAATTTTAGTGCCAGTCTTTCACCAAGCATTCTTTCACACGGTGGCTACCCAGCAGAGCTCCTCAATATATATCATAAATATGGTTTGACTAAGTTTAAATGACAGCCATAGTGTTACCTGTCTAATGCTATGACCAAAGTTACTCAGTTCATTTAGTTAATCAATGTAAGAACTGTTAGATGTTGTTAATAACAGGGCTGTACTTCATACAGTTAGTTAGCTGCAATGAGATTGGTGGTCTTCCTTCAAGCAGCATTTATTAATCCTTGCAAGAGAAAACAGATACAGCCTTACCAATGTTTGGGTTTTCATGTCTTGTTTAGTTTGTTCTTTAACTGCTTAATACTCAAAAGCAGAGCTGGGAGAGTTTTCACATACAGCTTAATCCAAAAAAATTTACAGACGGTTTCAAACATACAGAGGGGTGTTCATTTTGAATTAAAGGGGAATGACTCCCTTTCCAAAACTGGAAAACATGTTCTTAGGCGTAAGTAATATAATCCTCACACCTACAGTAGCCTTGTTTAGCAGGTGTGCAGCCTGATCGTAAGAAAGGTTTACGTTTAGGTTTCAAAATTAAGGCCTTATGAAATAGATGGTAAAATATTTTGTTCCCTTCATAGCCCATAAAACATGAGTCTGATAATAGGAACAAACATTTACGGTTTTTTTTTGTACTTCACATTGTTTTTGACTGACAGACGAATCTGAATGTATCAGAAATTGCTCATAATTTTCAAGCTCAATAATATTTTACCCCAAGGCACACATTATTCTTAAAACCATTGGGTTACAATGGCTTCAAGACTAAATTAAGCAATTGTAAAAAATGACAGCTAACCCTCCTTTCAGCTTAGAAAAAAGAAACTAAGACTACTTATTGCTCAGCTTGGAAAAAGGAGAACATGTCCAAAACAGTTGCACAATTCCATATGTTTGTTTCAGCTGCAGCATTCATAGGTTAGAGGAAGAATTAGGCCTAAACAACATGGAAGGATACTGTAGGTTCATCCTGTCCTGCATCAGTGGTCCAAGCCAGGTGTAATACTGAATATGGGTTAAGTATTATTATTGCTCACCATGTCAATCATTTTGTGACCACAGTATAACCGTCTTACAGAGCTCAAATGATTTAAACTGGTTCGTTAAAAATAAAAATGACAATGGAAAAAACATTATATTCCTAAGGCATCAGATCTTAATTAATTAAAGTGTTTGGGTGTGGTAACAAATCTGCAACTGCTGTTCTTTTTATTTGTTTTTTGTCACGTGGTCTGTTTAATCTCTTAAGTCCAAGCTTGAATAGGAAACGTCAAACTAATTTATCTCCCAAAAAAGTTAATTCCTCTCTTAAAGGTATGATTGCTTTCTTAGTTGCATCTTTAATCAAATATCACTCTTTTGAGATAGGTATCTTCTAAGTGACTGACTACAATCTGTTGAGTTGATCAAGGCGCATATCTGCTAGGATATTCATTTTAAGTGATTTTTGGTTTTTATATCATTTAATTTTTACCAGAAATGTTGTAAATCAGGAATGCCTTCATTAACATGCTTGTTTCCAAGCAGCAGTGTTGTGATAAACAGGAATTTTTCATGGGAAGCTAATTGGTTGACAAAAAATGTAAAATACGCCAGCAGTAAAAAAAAAATATTAAATACCTCATCCTTTGCAGGAACTTTCCTGTTATTCAGTAGATATCTTAGTAAAAAAGAATCCACCTGGAATCCAATTTGAACATTCTGGCTGGTACTGCTGAGGATTGCAGCATATTCTTTGGATGGAGTGTTGTTGCACCATAATATCTCAGTGGGTAGAAATGAGTTGGTCAGGACTCAGATAAGTGCTAGGATTATCTATAAAATTCAGCAGATTAGCTGATGTTCTGTCTGACAATAATCTCAAGCAACTAACTGCAAGCATTTGCTGCCTGCTCACTAAGAGGTAACTGATTTCATAAAGCGATTCAGAGCTCATGCTCTGTTTATTAGAATTATTCAGATTAACCGAGTAGATTTCTTTTAGATTAGAAGAAAAAATATTATTATTATATTGGGCTGAAATAATTAATCGGATTAATCCTTGTTAATCAATTATTGAAATAATTGTCAACTAACTTAGTAATCGATTAATCGTTTACTGGAGTAAAGAGACTGTAAAACATCTTTAGCTCACAGCAAACCACTTAGAGCAGTAATGATATCAAAATAAAATAAAAACATCTAAAGATTTTCTTAAGATAAAAAAATATATATATTTTCGTCTGTCAATATGCTCTATCCAGAAGTCCTCAAGTTTCACCTGGTTTAATTTCGTAAAAAAAAATGTTCTTAAAAGAATCTATTTCTATCCGATTATTATTGATAATTTGAAAAAATTATTGTCAGATTAATTGATTTGCAAAACAATCGTTACTTGCAGCCCTGTTATTGTACCTTTTCATAATTTTAAGTGATAACAGCAAGGCTCGCTATTGAGCAGAAGTAGACTAATGAAAATATCACTATTATTTATTCATTTTTTCCCCCACTGACATGTTGAAGGATAGATTTACAAGGCAAAGGACTGTGAGAGTGATGGGCTTTGACCTTGAATAAACAGTGGAAGAATTCAATTAAGTCCTAGTTGTGATTCAGCTGGGAACAAATCTTTTGAAACCTTTTCCATCATAATGGATGGGAGGCCACAGGGAGACTGGCACTCTGCATTTCAAATACTATTAAGAATTGTGTTTGTTCTTCCCATCTTAAAAACAAAAATGGAACAACTTATCTCTGGACCCCCAATTGAGATTGTCCATGAAATATATTGTTCATAGTTTGCTCAAATGATTATTCGTCTGCACCGGATACGAGGCAAATTATCAGAAGTCACCATAGAGGCATATTTTCCATTATTATTCATGCTGATAGTGAGAGGACAATCACTTTGTAAACAAAGTGTTGTAATGTACCTTGTTCTTGTTTAAACTTTGAGATGGCATTTTTAGACTTTGGAGCCCATGGATAATTATCAATGTTTCTTAAAAAATATTATAAAATTGATTTTGACAACAAAAGTCATTCATTGCTTAGTCTTTATTGTTTAGACCTAGGTAACTTTGCTGGTCAGTTTAGCACAATGATACTATGGTCATTAAATCAGGTGAGGACACTTTTGGCAAAGCGATTAGGTACTGCAGGAAAATAAAATAATTTTCTCCAAAAGGCTTTTAAGTAAAGAGAAAATAAACTGGCTTCCTGACTGTAGAAAACACTAAATGGACATCTAGGAACTTGGGTTTTGTGGGGTTCTTTCTTCAGGACCTTGGTTTTCACACAACAATCCAACTTTACTTTAAGCAAGCTGTGAGCCCCTCTTTTCCCACAGTCAATACCTTAAAATAATGAATAGACTTTGCTTGACTTAACCAGACTGCTGATACTCCTGTTGTGTGCATATGGGATGCTGAAACCCCAGATTGGTACATCCTTTCTTTCGGCATTTATCTATACTCAACGTTCCATTATTATGTTTACATACTAGACTCTGGAAGTAGTAACCAGAAATAACCATATTCCTTTGCAATGATTTTGTTGACCATTACATTAAATTCCTTTATTTAAAAGAAAAATCTTTTAAAAGTTGCTACTGTTTAATATTCCACTTTTTAAGCCACACTTACAGCTTTTATTAACTGTAAACCATATCCGTCAACATAAAAAGTAAACACTGTGTTTAGTTTTGTGAAGATTTAGAAAGAAGAACTGCCCAGTTGTCTGGATCCTTTAGTATGCTTCTCCATGTTTTTTGTTGTAGCTGTTTTCTTGTCTTTCATTAAAACATCCATTCCTAAAGCTAGTGCAAATGAGACTGTTTAAAACAACTCTACAGATATGTATGCATGTCAATCCCAGGATATTAAAGCTTTGGAATCAGAGGTCTCTTGCAGATTTACCAATGTAAGGATTTATCAGCAAAGGGAAAGGAGCAGAACAAGCCACCTGTGTACTTCATGTTACAGATCATTGAAGCTATTTATCAGAACTGTAGTTAGAGGGAATCTGATTTAGATATATTGTAAATACAAAACATTCCTTTGGTCATTTTAAATTAAAGAAGAAAGTGGATTGTGAAGATTTGGAATAGACGTAAGTGTTCTTTAATTTGAAGTTTCCAGAATTTGAAAATAGCATAAAAGGTTCTATGAAACCCCTACATCCGGAGGGATTCACTGATTTCCCAGGACTCGTGAAAACCTGCATTTAAACTTATTTGATTGAGACCTAAGTTGATGATTGAATTTATCCTGTGATCAAGAGGTTTGTTATCATAATCTGATGGTATGTACTGTACTGTAGATCTATTCCTGTACTACTGTATAGTCTTCATGAACCCTGACAAGTTCTGCTTGGATACATCTCTGCTTAGCCTTAAAGAGATCGTAAAATCAGTATTCATCATCACATTTTTGTTGAAACTCTGTCCTTAAGATGAGAATCATTTTTCATCGTTACCTCCAGATGACAGCAGAGTGCCCAGGAGGATAAAACATGGTTAGAGATGAGACTCAGACTTTCAGACCTGTGGAGCTACAGATAGATTAATCCGTTTTTAGGCAGAGGGTACAAACAACTGAGGCAGGCAGGGTATTCTTAAGGCACAATTTTTAATTTAATTGAACTAAATCAATTAAAATACTGAAAGTTGCTCTATTAATAGGGCAGTTTTTTCTGTTTCCTGTAATCTGTAACAGCTGTTCTAGTTTAGCAAATTATTAACACAATTTCCATGCTTATACAGAATGCTCCGAAAAGTACGTTTGTACAGATTTATTGTTTAAAATGAAATCTTTTTCCCTCAGAAATGTATCATATCCTCCAAAAATGTTATTTTTTCCAGCAGTGGGGACATTTGTCCTTAACCGATGAGTCGATGCAATCAACTGGTTTTCCTTAGATAGAACACTTTGAACCAATCTGACGGTATGATCTGGCTGAATCGTCTCTCTAAAGTGCCTTGAGATGACATGTGTTGTGAATTGGCGCTATATAAATAAAGTGAATTGAATTGAACCAATGCCCTTCGGGAGCAGTGGGCTGCACTCACTGATTGACCCCCAGGAAGCATTCTGGGGTTTAAGGTCTTACTAAAGGAACAGTCTGAGTTTTGAATGGCCTCCCTATAACACTGTATATAACACTCTCTATAACACTTTATCTGACTATCCTCCACAATTTGAACATAAGACCAAAATGACCTTTGTAAACAATGACAGCAATTTTCTTCTTCAAATCTTATCTGAGGCTAAAAACATTTTAGAAGAAAATGGCTAAATTTTAAAGGAAATAGAACGCTGTTCTATTAACAACATTTAAATGAACAGGCAATGGATATTTTTTCATCATTCTGGATTTAGATGTGCATTTTTATGACATATTACATTACATTTTTTTATTCTTGTAGGACATGTTCTACTCAAATGATTTCTTTATTGCTCAAGTCTTTAAACAGCATAGATTTAGAATATCTGGTAAAATACAATGCCTTATTTTTAATCAATAACAAAGTTACCAAATTTTAAAAGGGAAATTTATTTTTTTCACAAAGGGCTGTAATGAGTTAAATAGATTTTTTTCTTAAATGACTAAAATACTAAATCAAACAATGCATTTTTTATATACGCAGGGTATCTAATAAAAAGTTTGGTGGTAAATTGTTTCTTAGTGGTACCTAATATTTAACATAATATCTTGATTTACAATTCAAATTTTAAATTGCAAATTTTGTAGAATTATGCATCCAGGTGTCTGCACACGACCATTTGCTAATTTGCAATATGAATTCCTAGAGAATTCTTTCATGTAACCCAGTCAATATACATGCACAGAAAACGAAATAATGTTAGGAACTCCCAACTGTTTTTTCCCCCCATATAACCAAGAACCTGTTTTTTTAGAGAATTTTCTCTACTTTTGTCAAGTTTATTATTACCCGTTTTTGTTGAAAGACGCATGTGTTATAATCTGGTGCACAGACTACCTGGTTTTACACACCTCCTCTGCATACAGGTTTTATAGAGGACAGAGGTCACTTGTAAAAAATTTGGCAATATACTTCCAGTTACTTTCCGCCTTGCTTTGGCCTAGCTTGAAATTAATAACTGGTGTAATTAATGATGCCATGTATTTTCTTCAGCCCACTAGTCCCTACTACAGCAGCACTTCCCCACAACATGATTCTAAATTATCATTCTGAATGTGTGGCTATATTGGTAAAGCTTTATAACAGATTGGTAATAATGATTAAAAAACACTAATTTAATGTCATTGTGGCAAAAATGGTTATAGGTGATCAAATGGCTGTGCAAGTGCATTGACTTATAATACAAAGAGGCATATCTGCAAAAAAGCAGTCAACTGCGCTGCATGATTTCATGTACACAGTGAACTGGTCTCCACATTAGGCTGCCTCACTAGAAGCAGATGTTTTTGATGTAAAGCATGCGGCTTTAGTCACCTGCTGTTCTTTAACAGTGCTCCAGGGCTGACTTTTAAACATATCCAACTTTGGCTTTCAGTCTTTCTGCAACAAATACATTTTCAATGTGCATCATTTAAATCCTTTGAATTTCAGAACAATAGCCTAACTATATGCAGTTCCACTGCCTGCTCATCAGCAGTCGGCTACAGTGTGTGAACTGTGAGGGCAGGCGAGAGTGTCAGAGAAGTAAATGAGACGCTCAGCTGTGTAATGCTTCATCAGTTTGTGAAGAGGTGTTGGACACTGACAGAGTGAAAATGAAATGTCCGAAATTCAAACCTCAAGATGAGTCAAAAAACATGAAAATACCAACAGATCTGGAAACAACACATCAGTTGTATACTCGAGAAACAGTTAATCAGTTGAGTGATGATTCATAAAGAGGAAGGACATTTTCTGCAGTTTTATGAAATTTTTGAGTTTTAGATCTTCTCAAGATAGTTTAAAAGAGATTATGAGTCAGCGTCTAGTTCTGAATTCATTCCCTAACACTAGTGCTAATAATTGTTTAAATTTTTTTCAAGAAGTGGTAGTTAATGAGAAGATTGATAGTTATGGTGTAAGTTCCCTGGATTTGCAATCGAGTGTCCATCAGCTGATTATGAAGGTATGAGCTTCATAATGGAGCTGATGCAGGCAGATGAGCCATAGTGGGAAATGTGGTCGAACAATATTGCTTTCTTAAGAGATTAATGTTTAGATGATCATTCCTCTTATTTTACATTCTTAGTTTTGAAACTGCTTTCCTGCAGCGTTTGTATTCTTTATTAATCATTTTTGCCTAAAATTTGTTTTGAAAAAAATTATTTGGATAAATTGTGATTTATCAAATATTTAAGTAATTGTAATACATGTAATTACTTGTATAGGTATTTAAAAAAAAAACATTTTAAATTCCCAAATAATAAAAAGTGCAATAAAGTTGTTTTTTCTTTTAAATCTCAAATGTTTCCTGTTAATTTAATAAAAGGACATCTTCTTATATTACTAAATTTTTATTTTTCTTAAAGGAAATCTTCTTATATTATTCAATTAATTAAAATTGTTCATTAATTATTAAAATAATCAATAGCTGCAGTCCTACTTAATATTCACACCATGGCATAAAGGAGAAGATATAAAGACACATAATGAGGGTAGCTGAAAACCTCAGCATTCAGATGAGAGAGAGGAGCTCTTACTTAAAGAAAATTATTTTTTTTTATTTTAGCTGCATGATTCTAGTATCAATCCAGATCTAAAATTAAAACCATGACACCTTCGAAAAATACGATCTCTAACGAAAAGAAAAAAAAAACATGATTAAATTAGAGACTGTTACTTGGGAGAAATGCTCAGCTCACACAATTTGAGTCAAGCACAGAAAAGCAGAGATGTTGCAGTGTTGCTACTGATGTATGAAGTACACAGTATTTGCTGCTCTGACTGAAAATAATTATATGTACATTTTATATGTTTTTTCTTGTATAGGAGCTAGGCTGGTAATTAGATGCTTTAGTTTCCTGTGTTTATCCTTCGAGGCAGTACCTGTCCTATTCTTCATTCTGCCCAGGAGAGCGCTCCTGTCCTTTCTATTAAAAGTCACAAACCATTTAAACGTCATTGAAAGGTGTAAAACACCAATGGCTGGCTGTTTTTGCACATGGATAACTGCAGAAATGAATCACCCCAATGCAACAACCCACCAAGACATGATTACATCACTGAGTGCAGCTGAATTACAGCAATCTGTTGCGGTCTGTGACCCAAGGTTGAACTGTATTGAAAAAGTACTACATCACTCTTACAGAGGCTGAGTTAGGAAAAAAAGCACAGCTGATATTTAGATCAGCATGTTTACCTATTTTGAGGACGTGAAACCAATATTGCATGCATTTGCAAACAAATATTACGTTTCAAAACAGTTTAGGTAAAAAGCTGTGGTTTGAGCATTCAGATAAGAACAGGACCGAGTTCAAGAAAAATAGGGACTCTATCATTCTACTGCAGAAAATGTAGGACTAATAGGACAGCCTTATTTAGTTTTCAACTAGTTAAGCACAGCATAGCCAGAGAACTTGCTCCCTGCAAAGCTAAACCAATATTAAAAGTTATTTTACCTCTTGCAAAATATAAAAAGAAAAAAAAAGAGCATTTTTAAAACATTTTGAGCATTTAAAAAGAGACTAATACCAAATCCTTCTTAAAACACAACCTCTCTGGTAAACATAATGATTGTCTCCCTGAAGTATCAGAGCACGTGCGTCATTACCCGAATCGATAGTGATTTCTTGACTGTGGCCAGTTATTGACTTCACCTTTGTGTGTGTTTGTAGGTGTGTGTGTGGGTTTGTGTCTGCGTGGCAATGTATTTGTTAGCTTGTGGGGAGAATTTCCCAGGAATACCGTATGCTACATTATGAGGACTTACAGGAAGTGTAACTGGATACGGGGACATGAAGCTGTCCTCTTTAGTTGGGGGTTTGGTTTAGGTCTATGTGTGAATCGATTTTAGGTTAGGTTTAGGGTTAGGATTTTATTGGTTGTTAAGAACTACATTAGGAAAGGCAAGCGTGGAGTCTCTTAGCATTAATGGTACATTAGCTTTTAAGGATAAAGTGAGTGCATTTATTTTATTCTTAAATGCTTTCATTGTGGTGAGGGTTTTGGTAGAACAATGGTGTATGAAAAGTGGAACCATATACAGTACATGGCACTTTATTACTGAAAACATAATATAGCTCTAACTTACTGTAATTGAATTGATTCAATTGGTCACAAGTAATTGAAACAAGTTTATCCAACTTCATTTTTTAAGTTAATAAGTTGAAAACTTAAATTAATCACTTCAACTGGTAACGAGTATTTCTTTTTAAGTTGGAGCAGCATTTTCTTTCTAGAGTGTAAGAACAGATGTCGTTTGATAGTTTCATGTCCATTGTCCGAGCTCCTTAATAATTGCACTGAAATACTTCAAAAATTAAACCAAATACTTTTATATGTACAGAATGATACAAGAGCATGACTCATTTGGTATGTGAGCCTCTGGATATTTTGATTTATTGGTCTGTGTGAACTTAGGTTAAGTAATATCCCAAACTAAAATAAACTATAGAACTGTGTTATTTTTCAGTAAATGTCATATATGTTGAAAGGAAAGAATAATGTTGTTGAATACATTTGTGTGCCTTTCCTCGGCTGAACGAAAGGTTGGTAGGAGATTATGTGATTATGTTCCTGCTTCGAAACAAGAACTTCTATATGTGTAGTGTTGTGTGGACACAATGAGCAGTATGCACCTTGTGTTTGCATGACTGCTTTTTCCATTAACGTGTAACCAACACAATGAGGCAGGACAAATGAATATGCCTCGGCGTAAATTGATTCTGCCCCCTCCATGTTCGGACTGTTGATTAATTCTTATCAGATTTTATCCAGAGGTTAAAACCAGGTTGCACCTTTAGTTTCTAACATTCTAGTTCATCAGATCATTACAGTTAGACTATTGCAGCTGTCATTATCTTGATTGTGGCCTGTGATGCACTTGTATGAACAGGGCTTTGGTTTGTAACTGATTTACATTCATGCCTGTTTTGATTTATCTTCTTTGGAATTAGATTAAAGTGCTTGAGAGGCATGTTGTCAAAGTGTTGAAAACTGGGAGATCATTTCTGCTCCTTGAACAATAATCCTGCCTCGCACTTGAACCTGTAAGCAAATCAGATATCAAAAATGCATTCTGCTTAATATGTTATATTGCAGACTATGGAAGTAAATATGTGCCATCAGAATTTGAATATAAAATACCTCTGAAATTTGAATGTTGTATATTAGTGCTTACTTTTTCAGTATTAAAATAAATTCAGAATATATTTTTAACCTAAAAAAAATTCAATGTCATTATTTGTACATTAAAAAAAAATTCAGTGTAATTTTTTTTACATGGTTGCAATTTTCAGTTATTAAAAAATTTCACATTCCTATTTCAAAGTGATCAAATTTTCAATATACATATTTTTCACTGTTTAAATTTTCAGTGTTAAAAAATTCAGCATATAAAAAATTCAACTTTTCAAAATTCAAATGCAATATTTTCGTTGTCCTCCAATTCAACTTGCTCAAATTCACTGTCTCAAATTCAGCGTCTAAAAATTCGCTGTAAAAATGGCCAAGGTTACTTCAGGTCACAGACATTAGCAATGGATGTCCGATTCCAACATCCACCTAATCACGTGACACAACCGTCATATTGAAGAAGTACCAGTATCACCCAGGCTGGCAACCATGTAGGTGAACTCAAACCCAACGGTGAGTTTAATGCTTTCATATTTCTGTAGTGCCGGCATATTACTTCTCGCTACCTCCGAGCTAACAATACAGTAGCTGATCAGAGTGGGGTCTGAACTGTTCACAGCCCCTCTTTGAAGCACACAAGGCAGCCATATTAGCTTACAACATTAGCGGTAGCATCTCCTGAAATGGTATTTCTTTTTAAAATAAAACTGAGGAAATTGGGTTGGGGGGGGGTGCTCGGAGGTAGCGAGAAGTGATATGCCGGCACTACACGGTGTAAGATTAACAACGGCCCAAACCAGTGTTTTAAATCAGGCTTTAAGATAATGTATCAAACTTCATGTGCAAAATAAAATATACTACAGAAATATGAAAGCATTAAACTCACCGTTGGGTTTGAGTTCGCCTCCATGGTCGCCAGCCTGGGTGATACTGGTACTTCTTCAATATCACGGTTGTGTAAAGTGATTAGGTGGATGTTGGAATCGGACATCCATTGCTAATGTCTGTGACCTGAAGTAACCTTGGCCATTTTTACAGCGAATTTTTAGACGCTGAATTTGAGACAGGGAATTTGAGCAAGTTGAATTGGAGGACAACGAAAATATTGCATTTGAATTTTGAAAAGTTGAATTTTTTATATGCTGAATTTTTTAACACTGAAATTTTAAACTGTGAAAAATATGTATATTGAAAATTTGATCACTTTGAAACAGGAATGTGAATTTTTTTAATAACTGAAAATTGCAACCATGTAAAAAAAATTACACTGAATTTTTTTTTAATGTACAAATAATGACATTGAATTTTTTTAGGTTAAAAATATATTCTGAATTTATTTTTATACTGAAAAAGTAAGCACTAATATACAACATTCAAATTTCAGAGGTATTTTTTATTCAAATTCTGATGGCACATATTTACTTCCATAGCAGACATTGTTTTTCTGCTGTGCTTCAGCTTTGAAATAGAGTAGTCTTGAGGCTTGTGTTAATGTGCCTAATTAAATTTATCACACAGTGATTGCTTTTTGTAAGCTTCTACTCTCTTTAATTAAATACAATTCTTTGGAAAAATATAAATGTTGTCTCTTATATATCAGTATTTGCAAGAGCCATGGCCATAACAATTATATTTCATAGCACTGATTTATGATTAATACTAAAACCTGTTATACACTGTTTATTACTAAATGTTGTACTGGATGGAAGATTAGAAAAAAAACTCTTGTTTCTGCAATTTCAGATATTCTACCGCTAGTCGTGTTTTCTACTATTTCAATGTCGTATAAGACTTGCTGGGTCAGTAGCCTTTAAATACCACAGTATTTCCGATCATAGACTAGCATGAGCAGAAATATACACCACCACAAATAAGCTCTACAGAGAGTTTATTTCAATACACTGGGTTACAGGCTGTGCTTAGAGAACATTTAGGGAAACAAAGATGTTAGATAATGTGAAAGCTTGCTGTCAGCAACCAGACAGAAGGTCTCACCTCTGCTGTGGGAGTAACCAACTACTCCGCCATGCCTCGGCCTTCTTTCCCTGTGTGTCACCATCTGAGCTGAAATGTGAGCTTACGGTTCCATAATGCTTTACTTTCTAATCTATGTTGTAAATCCTTATATGCAATACAGTGTAATTTATTTCATAACTTTGTAATACCAGATTTAATAGCTGTGTGTTGCACAGAACTGTACCACCAGAGAAGGCAAGAAAGCCTGCATATTCTTGATTTGATTGTGGGACAGAGAAGATAAGGGGGTTGAACTAAATTTCTGCACATCTACCTTGTTTTTGTTTGAAAAAACGAAAAGCCAAATTCCATCACAATTAGTGCATTTCAGAGGAATTTTCTGCATGTGATGTAGTAGTCCTGTAAGGTATTTGTCATGTTGGGGTCTGGTCTTCTAACCCACATGCAGAAAACACTCAAGAGACTGGAAAAACAATTATGAGGTTTATTGACAATATTTTAAGAAAAGGTAAATGGTTGTCTTGGTTCGTCAGGCTGATCACGGGAGGGGGGCAACTAGAAGAGGACTGAAACGGTTAGCGTGGATCTAGGTAACTTGCTGTTTGGTGGTGGTTAAGGTTAAATACCTGCTCAGGGGTATTTGACTGGTCTGGCGGGGGGGACCTTGAGGATCTGAGAGGCAGAAAAACACAGAGTCAGGAGGGTTCAAAATCAGGAAACAGATCTGGGTTGAGCAGGCTCCAAGTTTGCCGGTACCGTTACCGGCAACCCTCACCTCATCCTTACCTGAAAGAAGACTAAGACAAGACATCTATATCTAGCCCTTTGTAAATATTTTTGGCCGTAGAGAGTCATGATTTGGAAAAAAGAAGAAGCAAATAATCATTTTCATGATGTTAACGTTGTCTTTAAACTACCGTACTGTTGGTATAAATAGCCAGGATGAATAAAGAATAAAGGCTAAATATCAGAAGATCAACTGACGAAATAACCTACTTTTGTACAGCCGTTTGCGCCTGCTTGCAGCTCATTTCTTCTTTGTTTACCACGATTTTCTTTTGCATTTGTTTTCTGTGCTTGAGTTTGCATCAAACATGTTTTTGCGGCTCGTTTTGTTGTGTACTGTGAGTTTGCACCTGTCGGCCACCGTAGATTTAATGCCATGAGAGCGACAGCACTCCGTTCTTATCGCTCGCTGATAACAGAACTGAGGTGCTGTCAAACAGTGGCATCGCATAAAGAGTGGAGCGGTGACCACTGAAACTTAATGATCACTCATGGACTAGTTGTGATTGTGACATAAGTTGAAGAAGTGCAACCGAGGCAATTTCTTTTTTTTTTATTGTCAAAATAGAATAAAGGGAAAATAATGTTGACAAAGGTTAAAATAACGAATAGGCCTAAAAGGTTTTTTAGGTGGCTTTTAAGAAAGCCGTCTTAATTGAGCACTATAGGACTGTTTATCATCCTGCCAGACCCTGGCAAGCCACTGCCCTTCCACATCACTGGTGCTCTCTGCCTGGGTAGATACAAGGAAATACTGCTGAATCTGACTGTCATCTAGATGCAGCTCTGGATGAACCAAACTGGACCACTTTTTTAATGCTTTCAATTCTTTTCTAGCCAATTTAAAGGTTTGAAATAGAGAAAACTTGAGTAAAAGTCTGTCATGATACGTTTCACCTGTGCTTTTATTGTGAGGTGCCGATAGCGATATGTTATGTGGTTGCAAGAGGTAATGGCAGATCCAAAGTTTATGATCTAGAAAGTTGATAACTAAATATTGTGAAACAATCATTCCACCCAATAAAAAAGGTAAACTAAGTTACTGCCTACTGTTATATTTAAAGCCAGAACAGGAATGCCTTATTATGTTATGCAAGAACGTTATACTCGGAAACCAGCCCTGCACTGTCTGGTTGGATATGGTGCTTCTGGAAAAATAGCAGGCAACACTTTCAGTTTGAATGCACCTTAATACAGCTTAAGACAATGATAAATTGTTACCATATTTATTTTGTCTAATGAAGGTTTTTTTTTTTGGAAAAACCATATTTTATTGATTTTAATCATTGCAAATTTTTTCTATTAAACTGTAAATCTTCCTATTGTCTCCTTTAAAAGATGAAATGCTTTTTCATTCTCCGTCGTAGACATGTCCGTTGTCATGGTACTCATCTATAAGGTAGGTTCCTTGTATTACCAATTTCAAAACTCCACATTCAGCACTTCGCCAACCCATTTAACCAGCTTTATAGGTACAACATCATCAGAAAAAACTTCTTTATATTACCATGTTATTACTGTTGGTAAATAGAATTAGCTTTTTGATTAATATTTATATACCTTTTCAATAGACATGAAGTTAGAGCTGTGGAATCAATAGTTTTTATTCTGAATCACCATAAAAAGGCTGGAAAAAAGACGATTGTTTTGGCTCATTTTATTTTAATTATTTGAATTTCAACAAGGAGTCTGAAATTCCAAGTGTGTATTCGGGAGCACACCCTACAGGTGTGCTGAAGGAACTGTTATCACAAATATAGAGATGTGACACTTTATTCAAAAGAGCAATGGCTCTGGTGGTTTTGGTGTGAAACCTCTCAGCCACCTGTATATTTTAATGGACAGAAAGGAAAAGTCGACATCGTGTTGGTGCAGCACATCAAAAGTGTTGTGAATGTTGTCTCTCAGGTTGGATTTGTACTTCTAGATGAGCATCACCTGAAATGCACAATGTCTGCACTAGCACAATGCTAGATTTTAACAACAGTTTTATGTAGAAAATTAGGTGTATAACTGTAAACAAGTAAACTAAAAGGGAAGACATTCTTGGAGCTCAAATGCACAAAAGATACGGAGACAAAATGATACAGCTGGCGCAGCACAGGATTTTCACAATGGATTGTTATCTATAATTGTAATGACCTTACCTGAAATGTTTTGTTCTAATACATGTGAGTAGGAGTGGTGAGTCATCTATTTAGCATTTTCTGTAACTGCGCTTATCTCAGAGTGTCTTCTCTCTACAGAACAATACGTACTTACCTGTCCCCTGTCTGTGCCTCTGCACTTTTGGATTAACAAAGTTGTGCTGCAGCTAATTCCAACTTTACCCAGTATACTTCCACCCACAACTCAGAGTATTTTGATGGGAATACTGCACATACTATGAGCAGAGAAGTGATGAAGTATTAATTGCCTTAAAGATTGATTCTATTTTTTATGTTATTAAATGTTTCTGATCCTTAAACGACTTTTTAATGTCAGATAAAGATGATTTAAGTAAATACAAAATGCAGTTATTGAATAACTGTTTGTTGTAGTCAAAAAGCTATCCAAACCAATCTGACCCTTTGTGAATAAAAAACTGCCTCTATAAACCCAGTAATAGTTGTACCTCCTTTAGAGGTGACCACCGCCATCAGGCGTTCACAAAAACTTTGGAAAACTTGCCCAACTAAGCAGAATTTCATTAATTTTGCCTCATTGAGCATTTTCTGTTGTTATGAATGGCCTCTTGAAGACCTCCCTGTAGCATGCTAATTGGAAGAATTTATTCAACAATCAATACTGATATATTGATTAAATGATTAAGAGTATAAGTAATTGTATTTGTCATCTGCTTCCTATTTGGGATGGGGCTGAAGGTGTGGCAGTGTCAATGGAGGAGTCAAGACTCACCTTTTTATCAGAGGCCACCTCCTGTTCCTTTGGCAAGGCAAGGCAAATTTTTTTGTATAGCACAATTCAGTGCTTCTTCTTTTCTAAAAATGTGTGCGATCTTAAATGTTAAAGGTATGGAGGACAATCTTTTATTTCCGGGTGGATCAACTAAATAAGTTGTCCTCCTAATTGTCAGTCATTCTGGTGATATGGTTACATAAGGCCTTCCTACGTGCTCGCCCCCCAGTTAGCCATCTTTTTCTGCACATGCGCGCTTTCAGGCGTATATCTGTGGTGCGCTACGGTTTCAGCCAGTCATTGAAGCTCACCTTCCTCATCGCGGTTCTTTGAAAATGTCCGAGGGTTGTAACAGAAAACGTGTCTACGTAGTATATGAAAAGAAAAGAAAGGCCTCAGATAAGGCAGATAGATAAGGCAGATATATCCTGGTATGCTTTGCGCTCAGAGCTCTACTCGAAAAGCATTCTGGGATTTGATGTCACAGCTACCCGCTGTTGGCTATTGCTACCCAACAGTGGCGACTAATAACAAGGATGCCGCAGGCACCCCCTGGTGAAGGAGAAGCTACATGAGCATTCATTATAAAGTCCATTATATAGTCCCCTCTGTATGTGGACAAAGTAAGCTAATATGAGCTATGAGAACAGCACATTTTAAAGGTACACTATGCAACCGGTGTTGATTTTCCAGCGAGGCTCCCTCCAGAGGGTGAAAGTAAAAGTGCACTGTAGTAAATATGCTCAGCTGTTCTCCTGGTTTCTCCGTCAAGCCAGGCGCGGTTGTTTTGAGCTTAGCAGACAGGCGAACGCAACGAATGACTAATGCTGCGTTCACACCGCAGCTGGCGCGACAGAAGCAGCGAGTTTACATGCAAAGTCAATGGTTGACGCGCGTCAAGGCGCAGCAAAAGGTCCCGCGGTGCGTTTTGAGCAGTATGGCAAGCCAGGCGCAGCGCATCTGAGCAGCTGAAGCAGCGCGTCGGGTGCGTTTAACGCAGGGAGAGAGACACAGCGCTGATGATCACTCCTCTTAAACAGTTTATTGACGCCTAAATTAACTTAAAATGCAGAAATCTGCCGGCAGAATATGCAGTTTGGATTATTTAGATGAAAAACACCTACCAGCTGCCGCGGTGAACCGCGAGGAGGTGACCTGGCCAGAGGCTGCTGATGAAGGGATTCCTTCTGTCGGCGCACCGCTGGTATGTGGGGGTCTGAGCGGCTCCGACAGAAAAAATATTGAAGGCAGGATAATAATCTGAATGAACTGACGGCACTGATTACGTTTTCAGGTGTATTTTCTCATTTAAACACATATTAAAACTACTTTATTCCAAATGATCACAGCAAATATAGCTGCAAGGCAGAGAAAGGATAGTGAAGCTCCGCCCAACGCGCGTCAGACACACTTTTGCACCGCGCAGCCAGAGCAGCAAAGCTGCTTCAGCCCTAACAGGTACAAGCAGCAAAAATGAAGCAGCAGACACGATTTTGCTGCTTTTGCTGCGTGAACATAGCATAACTGCACAAAGATTGCCACTGTGCTAGCAACGAGCAGGCTTTTAACTGGGGGCGTGTAGCAGTTCTCGCCGTAAAGCAAGACTGACTCTCACGAGACTTCTGAGCCTGTGGGTGCGGGTCGGTGCTCCTGCAATTGCAAGTGCAGTATTTCCTCCACAGACCACCAGGGCGGCAGAGAATACCTTTGTTCAACCTGAAATGACTCATTTAATCATCCAAAACATTATGGAACACATTAATTAACTGAAAAATGTTGCATAGTGTGCCTTTAAAGGGGACGTGCACAAGGAGAAATGGGCTCATGCATGCTAATGCACGCGCCTTTATTTAAAATTCTCCACAATACTTTTAAGATTTGAAAGTAAAGTTACATAAAGCATTTAAACACTTTCCCATAGTTATTCACATATATACAGTCATTTTGCTCTCTATGTTGAGCATCTGAAGGTTTCTCTTTTTTGTTTTTAGCTGCTCTATTGATGTTCGAACAAACTAACTTTGCTCAGCTCTTTGGCTGTAAATGCCTCATGTTTAAAAAGCTTTGTTTAAAAAAATCCTTTCATTGAAAAGCAATTACTTCAGTGGCTATTATGTACAGGTGCTGGTCATAAAATTAGAATATCATGAAAAAGTAGATTGATTTCCGTAATTCCATTTAAAAAGTGAAACTTGTATATTATATTCATACATTACATACAAACTCATATATTTCAGATGTTTATTTTGTTTAATTTTGATGATTACAAATGACAACAAATGAAAATCTCAAATTCATCATATCAGAAAATTAGAATATTACTGAAGACCAATAAAAACAAAGGATTTATAGAAATGTTGGCCAACTGAAAAGTATGAACATGAAAAGTATGAGCATGTACAGCACTCAGTATTTAGTTGGGCCTCCTTTGGCCTGTATTACTGCAGCAATGCGGCGTGGCATGGAGTCGATCAGTCTGTGGCACTGCTCAGGTGTTATGATAGCCCAGGTTGCTCTAATAGTGGCTTTTAGCTCTTCTGAATTGTTGGGTCTGGTGTATTGCATCTTCTTCTTCACAATACCCCATAGATTTTCTATGGGGTTAAGGTCAGGAGAGTTTGCTGGCCAATTAAGAACAGGGATACCATGGTCCTTCAACCAGGTACTGGTAGCTTTGGCACTGTGTGCAGGTGCCAAGTCCTGTTGGAAAATGAAATCTGCATCTCCAAAAAGTTGGTCAGCTGCAGGAAGCATGAAGTGCTCTAAAACTTCCTGGTATGTGGCTGCGTTGACCCTGGACCTCAGAAAACACAATGGACCAACACCAGCAGATGACATGGCACCCCAAACCATCACTGACTGTGGAAACTTTACACTGGACTTCAAGCAACGTGGATGAAGTGCCTCTCTTCTTTTCCTCCAGACTCTGGGACCTTGATTTCCTAAGGAAATGCAAAATTTACTTTCATCAGAGAACATGACTTTGGACCACTCACCAGCAGTCCAGTCCTGTTTCTCTTTAGCCCAGGCAAGACGCTTCTGACGCTGTCTGTGGTTCAAGAGTGGCTTGACACAAGGAATGCGACAGCAGAAACCCATGTCTTTCATACGTCTGTGTGTGGTGGTTCTTGAAGCACTCACTCCAGCTGCAGTCCACTCTTTGTGAATCTCCCCCACATTTTTGAATGGGTTTTGTTTCACAATCCTCTCCAGGGTGCGGTTATCTCTCTTGCTTGTACACTTTTTTCGACCACATCTTTTCCTTCCCTTCGCCTCTCTATTAATGTGCTTGGACACTGAGCTCTGTGAACAGCCAGCCTCTTTAGCGATGACCTTTTGTGTCTTGCCCTCCTTGTGCAAGGTGTCGATGGTCGTCTTTTGGACAACTGTCAAGTCAGCAGTCTTCCCCATGATTGTGTAGCCTATAGAACTAGACTGAAAGACCATTTAAAGGCTTTTGCAAGTGGTTTGAGTTATTTAGCTGATTAGAGTGTGGCACCAGGGGCCATCAATTTTGAACCTTTTCACAATATTCTAATTTTCTGATATGATGAATTTGAGATTTTCATTTGTTGTCATTTGTAATCATCAAAATTAAACAAAATAAACATCTGAAATATATGAGTTTGTATGTAATGTATGAATATAATATACAAGTTTCACTTTTTAAATGGAATTACTGAAATCAATCTACTTTTTCATGATATTCTAATTTTATGACCAGCACCTGTACATTTGAATACAATAATTACAAAAATAATGTGTGCTGCTCTTCTAGTGCTAATGAAAGTAGCAGTATTATGGCTTATGAACCCAGGAAAGCTGTGGAAACCTCGTTTTCTGCCTTTTTTAGTTCTTTTTTTTCTCCCCCATCTTACTCCCAGCCTCTCATATCTGATCATAAAATCTATCAGTATTCTCTGTATGATAGCCACAGGGGAACATTCCTTTTTGAAGACAATTTACTCTGAACACTTAAAACAGTAATTGCTATTAAAAAACGGCTGCTTTGGTGGATGTACAAGCTATCCTGATGCCTGGTTTAAGGCTACATGTTTCCTAGATGTACTTTCCTGATGCTGCTGCAGATGTCAAGGTTCTTTCCGCCCCTTTTAGTTGTTTACACACTCATGTAGAGTGGAGCTTTAGCAAGACTTATATGAGCTTTTCTTATATAGACTCATTAGGTCTACATACAGTTGAAGAAATGCTGCAGGAGATGTGTGTCTCTTTAGTGGATAATGGGAGGACTTTCCTCAGACATGAAAATGTTTTGCTCAATCTGCTTACTCAGGTCAACATACCCAGGGCAGCTCGCTCTCTGCTTGCATATAAATTAAAGCAGATACCATTTTCCATGCTTTATCATCTGCCCTGCTACTGAGTGTTGTCTCAAATTCCTCAGAGAGAGGTGGGGCTGATTTCACAAAGGCTAATGACAAAAGTGTCAACATCATTGGCTTGCTTCAAGCTGAGGAGAAATAATGACCACAGTTGTAAATTATAGGAAGTGCAACAAATTAATGCTCAGTAATTTAAAACCATTGACAAGTCTTTATAACAGTTCCGATGCAACACCTTTGTTTATTTATCTCATCTAAAAATTAATGTTTGGGCCACATTGTTAAGACTAAATAAAATGTGAGTCACACTGATTCATTCAGATTTGCTTATGGCTGTATATTCAAAATACGTTTTTTTGCAGTTATTGTCTTCACCTAGGGCACTATCACCAGCTTAGTCATGTTCTTATTAGCATTTACAGTAAACACTTGCAACCTGTGCCTCTGTGATTTTCAATGGTAACACATCTCAAGATGTATCTACTATACGCTCGTTTATTTGGACGTGTTTTTTATTTTATAACCTGTCAACAAAATGATTAATACAATTGGATTTGGGTGAGATTTGAACACAATGATGGACTTGCAGTCTTTCCAGGGTTATCCTATTTTCACCAGCGACAGCTGGTGATAACAAACCTTGACACAGATTGGGGAGTCACATTTAACCCTTTATTTAGACCTTTGCAAGATTTTTGCTGAAAAATGTAGATTTATCTGATTAAAAATGAGAAATTATACCTAAAAAAATAATACATATATGAAATATGATATCAGTTGAGACAATGTAAGTATTTTTTATTAACTTTTTAAAATATAAACAGAAAACCTTTTATGTCAGTGTAGCAATCAAACTCGTATCATTGCTTTTTTAAATCTTATCTTTTTCTTGATTTAATATTGGTGATGAGCCCCATGTGTTTGAGATTTAAAGGCCTCCTTCCCATCATTATAATCTCCCTTCACAGGTTCACCACTCAAAAAAATTAACATTACTTCTAGTCAGAAGAAGCTTTGCAAAAGGACATTTTAACCTTAATTGGCACAGAAAATGAATAATTTAGGGCTTAAGTATATTATGAATGAAGAAATTATATTTCAACAACTTGCAGAATAGCCTGTTAAATTTGATAAGCAGCAGGGAATGATGTTGTTAATGTAATTAGAATTAAATTTTGAAATATCTACAATATATGTCTGAAACGAGGTAAGTTAGAATTCATATCTACATCAGTTTTATAAAAATCGCAATCATGTAGTGAAGCCTAAATAGATCAGAAGACAGTTCTTTTTCAATTTAAAAAAGAAAATATTAAGAGTACCTTATTTGAATTTTGTTTTTTGAAAACCCTGAAGGGCATTTAAGTGTTTCTTTCTATTGTACTGGCAGGCGAAAAGGTTTTGAGAAAAAGAAGAAATGCTTTTGAGGAATGTCTAAGGTTATTGTCTAAAATATATATATATTTTTTTTTATTTTCTTATTTTCTGTTTAAAACGAGCTGTTTTTTTTGGGGGTTGACTCTAAAGGGCAAGAAATATAAATTATACTGTCTGATTCAATTTTTCTCTGATATATAGTGTAAGGCTATCTGATCTTGTGAAGAATGTGAAAGAAACACAAGACAGTTCTTTGGTTATTCAGACTTTTCTATTAATACTCTTTTCTGGCAGGAGGAACTAAATAAGCACTGCCTTTAACCGAGAGCTTGCCAAGATTGATTTATGATTTCTTTTACGCACTAAATAAAAGATGCGTTGCATGTCCATGTTTATTCAGACTCAGTAATTCACATATTTTTCTTTTATCCCTTGAAGCAAAAGATTTAATGCAACTGCTTATAAAGATTAAAAAAGTTAATCTAAAGATTTAGTCCAAATTAAAATATTTTCCACTTATCAATAACTTTTGAAGGTATGAATAAATTACAGGAACACAAAACTGGTTAGACATAAAATAAGTGTCCTATTAAGTGCTTTTAAATATAGTTGAGTGTAGCTTTATTACTAAAGAAGTCATGCTGACCAACTTAGATTAATTAATATCTGATCAGTATACGTATGTTTAGTCTTTTGTGGAGATTTTCCGAAGGACAACATTAAGTGATTATGCGTTTTAAACAGTTATCAAAATATAACTTTTGTTTTACAGAATAACATCCAAATAATATTTTCAGGAGATTTAGTATAGTATAAGGTAAGAAGTATTAAAATGTGAGATCTCATAATATATATTTGTCATCATTTGAATGATAAATAGAGTTAAGTGGTAGCTTACTCTAAATAAAACAGACATAATTTTGCTATTAAATATTTGTTTTGTTAGTGCAATACTAGTTTTAATACCTAACAAAAATGTTCACTTATTTACATTAATAAATAAAAAAAATAATAAAGTAATAGCCACCAGCTATTGTTTTCCCTTTTAACAAGGTACTTTAGCATAGAACATGTGAAACAGCTATTTTCTTTCTTTCTGTCTGATGATTATTTATAGTATCCTATTATCTGCTAAACGTCGGAAGTTCAGAAATTCTTTAAGTGCTTAAAAGCCGTAGTGTGAGTTATAAAAGAATGTGTATGTTGTTAACGGAAGTTATTCAAACATGAAAATGTACAAGTTACTGTTTTTCTAAGACAGAGCAGTTTTATGATTCAATGAGTATTGGATTTCCAAGAGTTTCCTGTGGTTGCTACAATTGGCAGATGCTTTTAAGCATTTAGCTATTTACAGGATTCTCTGTTGCTCACATTTCAGACATATTCTGCATTGACAAACGATGCAAACACTTATACAGTAAATGCAACACTTGCTGTACACGACCCTAACGTCCCTGAAAAAGTTGAATTTTTATACCTAAATTCTGATCCTGGCTATATTCTCTCATATTTTGTCAACATTCTGCTGATGTTGCATTCATTTTCAGCACTAATGTTAGTTGCAATCAATAACTAGTAGAGGTGTAACCAGATATCCTGGACTAAGATCTCATTAATTTAAAGCACCGCAATATTTAACATCAAATTGAAGTCTGTCTCCCGAAGAGTCTTTCTGGTGCTCTTAAGCCTGACTTGGCCGTGTACAAAAACTGGCCATAGATATTAATATGAGCCATAGAAATAAATATAATTGGTATATACAGTACTTGACAAGCAGGGCTGTAGCTACCATTGACACCAAGGTCATGTCCTCTGTACTTTTAAAGATGTATTAATAAACTTTTTTTTTTAATTTAAATTGTGATATATACACTAAATATAAATTACACTGAAACTGACTGTAAGACGATAATCTTGGTCTCCCATAAAACTGGTCAGTGTTTTATATTCGAAGAGCTAAGAGTAGCACGACTGTTTAATAAAACAGCAGCTCGAGGGCTTGGGGGGGGCACGTCATCATCAACAGGCACCGTTGTTATGGTAACTGCCACACACGCTGTTAGTGAGTCCCTAAGTCATGGCAGTCACTGGAAGAGGAGCACATCAAGCCACAAATGCAGATGGAGAGCAGTTTTAGATTGTAGATGACTGTGAGAAAAAAATGCATTTTCATGAGGAAATATTTAGAATGAGCCCAGCGTGCTACTCAGACAGCAAGGGAACCTCAAACCAACATTATTAGCTGTTGACAACTTCCATCGGTAGAATCAACATTCATTAGGCTATTGATATGTCAGCGAAGTCTTCGACTGAAAAAGAAAGACTTATTCAGCGTTGATTTCTCAGTGTTGGATGTTGAACCTGTTTTATATTTTTGCCGGATGCTGGAGCTCAATGTAGCAAGACGGCATAGAGCAGATCACGTGGAACAGGAAGTCGTGCTCAGAAACAAAATAAACCCTCGGGTTAATTTCCAAAATTATAATAATAATTCATAATTTTCTGTGGTAACTTGCTCTTAAGTGAAGGGTCACCATAATGATCATTCAGAATGCCTTAGCATGCCCCATTTTTATCTACAACTGTAATAATGCTATAAACTCTTATATCTATTTATTCTATTACTTCCTATACTTGCTTAAATTTGCATATTTTATCTTGTTGACTTAATACGTATTTTTTATTGTTCGCTATAGTTCTTATTTTATACTTTGACATTGGTCTGCTGTACTGTAGGACCAGGGAAACTAATTTCAGTTTCATTTCATGTTAACGTGTTGAAATCACTAATAAAGCTTCTTGAAACATGATGTTAAAATTGCATATTGTCTTCATTTCTGTTAGTTTAGTATTTGTGTTGATATTCTTCACTAAAGGGAAAACAGAATAGGAGGAAAAGCCTGAGTCAAACAAGGCTCCTCTTTGGGCCAAGCAGCAAGAGGAGCAGTGAGGAGAGAGAGGGAGGGAGCCCAGGTACTAGAAAAGGAAGATACTTTGATACTTTATAGATTTTAAGTCAGATGTGTAATGCATAATAATGCGTGTGAGATTATAATAGACATACGTAAAAAAAAAAAAAAAAAAAACAGATCAGGCACTATTGTCAACATAATAATGTAGCCGGGTGTCTTATTTTAAATACTGAAGATTATATGAAGCAACTTAATTCATCTATATTGAAATGTCTTTTTTGACACATTTCTAACCACTTGTAGATAGAGACTTCATAAGGAAGTTGACATAAAAATTAAGTTTACAAGTTTATAGTGTCTGGCAGGGGAGACAGGATAAGAGGAACAGAGAAATGCACAACCTAGCTAATTAAAAAAATCATAAAGATGTTGTCTTTGCTCTTTAACACTGAAAATGAACAGATTTAGTAGTTCTGCATACGGCGCTTTTGAAAAGCTGTAAATATCAATTTTGGGACTAATTTTGGGGAGAGAAAATAATTGGTCTTTTATTTACCCATTTGTCTTTAATGGACATTATCTTCTATTTAGGCTGACTGTCAGCAATCTGTTACAAAAGCATGATTGAAGCCAGAAAAAAAACCCACTTTGTGATAGAATAGCAATTGGATACCATTTAGCTGTTAAAAACTGTAAACATCTGCATCTAATGGTGCTAAATTAAAGGCCCGTTTAAAATTTTATTGCAGATGTGATGCACTTGATCATGTTTAATATAAATCCAAGAATACTTAGTGAAGGAATGTTAAATGATATTACAGCAGCTCCTAGGCTTGAAAAAGGAACTATAGAATGCCCAGCCAGAGAGGATTAATGTTTATTCCTATAGATTTAAGAAATGATCCTGTTGGCAAAACACAATTACAACATGGTCTATAGTACATCTGGTTCTCTGGCTCTAAGCTGCTATGTCTAACAGACCTATATCAAAGATTAACTGGATTTTTTTTTTTTTTTAGATTTATTGTTTTTAACAAGAACATATAGGTTGGGGCTAGGGTGCACAAAATTTACAAAAAATAAAATAAAAAATAGGGTAGGATTTTTCAGATTTCCAATGTTCCAAGTCTTTCAGTGACTTTCCTAATTTTCCCAACCTCTCTCCTTTCTTCTTGTGGAGATTTAGGGAAAAACAATCAATCCATCCATCTTCTGCCGCTCATCCATCAGAGTCACGGTGGGGCCGGTGCCTACTGTATCTCCAGCAGTTTAGGGGCAAAAGGCGGGATACACATAAATTCAAAATGGACATATACCAAAAACTAATCAAACGCATACAAAGTTATTACACAAGTATACTTATATGAATGCCAAAAATAAATAAATAAATGAATTACAAAAACACTTTAGAAAAACAAAACATAATTCATGTACAGGTTTACTTTTTGTACATAAATGTTGCCCTTCTTTGTTTTGCATGGTCCAATATGGTGTCACAGACCTAAAGAAAAATAATGTTGCAGTTTAATAATATAGAAGCTATTAGTCAGCTTTATACTTAAATTTTTTGGAAAAAGTAAAAACTATTTTATGAGAATGTGCTTATTTAGGAGTTTATTTTTGGTTGCAAATTAACAAACATCCAGAAAAAGTACACTATATTATATTATGTGAATGCCAGATTGTTGCTTTAAATCAGTCTTACCTGCCGTTGGGGTCTTTCAAGTCAAGTTCAACTGTCGTTGTCGCCATAATCTCTACCTCACTGCCTGACTGACTACTATCACCTATATCACTGTAGCATTATATTATTTATTTATTTCGCTACACTTAAGGGGCGCTTTGAATGATCACCCAGAATTGAAATGGTATGTTCTGTTGGTGGAAATGCACTGTTGAAGGACAGTCAATTGGTATAAGAGTTGTTTTAATAATTCATAATACATGTAGCCACATACTTTTAAGTAAAACTGACACTGATAATACTTTTAAAATCTACATATATTATTTATGAGCACCGGAGTGTCCCCTATGGGCCAGCCACCACTGACCCATGAGCTGCTAACACATGTGCAAAAAGTTTTTGGGGCTTGTTTTTTTAATTTGTATTTTTTGAGGTTTCATCATATGATAAATACAAGGACTAACATAATACTTAACTAAGTTTCTATTAGACAAGTTGCTCTATATTTGAAATAATTTGCAGTATTGACTGTTCAACAGCAGATGTCTAACTCTTCACACCTTGTTCTTTTCAATCATTTGCACTTTCAGAAGTGCTATTTTTAGTCTTTTTTTTTACTCTAAATGGGTTAATGCAAATGCATTTTTATCAATTTAGACCCTTTTTTATATTTGTGCTTGGCTTTCTTATCTAAATTGCTAGTAGAGATGCTATTACAAGAGGTTTAGAATGTAAAATAGATAACCAGCCGTAGCCATTTCATTATGTTTCTGATAAATGTCCTCAGTTGGCACCACTGATTGGAAGCAGTTGGCAAGCAATATTTCAGCAGGAGTTTGTTTTCAGTTTCTGCATTTATTCCTTCATGCATCAAGCTTTTTGAACCTTTTCTTTTTATGACATTTACCACAGGCTTGATTTGTTCTATTAGAGCTGTTTCAATCAGTTTGATCAGCTTGTTATGCCCTTTTTTATTGTTAAAAGAGTAGTGATTATAAGATGAGTGCAACATATTCTGAGATGTCTTCTCACGTCTGATCCAGAAACAAAATGTATCATGTGATTCATAAGTGTTTAAGTGGAATTTCAAAGAAAGAGATTTTTTCCTCCCTCAGTATTACCCTCTGGGATGCTTCTTATATAAAAAGTAGGTTTCTAAACTTTTTTCACAAGACTGTATGAGCTGGAGTGATGTTCAAATAGACTGCTGTTACTTCTCATTTGACACATTAAGATCCATTTTTATTCAGGCCTGTCACAAAATCTCCTTATGTCAAGGTTGTACTGAAATCTCAAACTTTGTAGTTATTTTATCTGCATCTCACATATTTATATCTACCACACAGATCTTTTGTATCTGTCTCTTTTTTGAAATTTAGAGTGTTAAAAATGCCATATAAAAAAAACATAAAATCCATCCATCCATCCATCCATCCATCCATCCATCCATCCATCCATCCATCCATCCATCCATCCATCCATCCATCCATCCATTTCCAATGAAGTGTAAAGATGTATTCTAATATTCTTAAGCAAAATCATTGTTCTCCTGTTGTCAGGATACCTTACATAGGTATAACCAGTGTTGGCTAGCCAATAGAGGGCGCCCCACCCACCCAATGACTGTGATTAAGACATAAAAACAAAAGAAATTTAAATGTATAAAATTGAAATATTTAGTAATTTTTTTTATATACATTTTATAGATGTGCAAGATAAATATTTAATCTTTAATGACGAGTAAAGCTGTTTTTATTTTTTACTGGATTGGTGATATATGTCCGCCCTAGGGCAAAACAATTGCTGGCGATAGACTCTTGTTAAAAATTGTACATCTCCTCTGCAATACAGAAACATAGGAGAGCTCACCCCTGCCACCTGCCATTTCCTGCCACTGGACGTGTCAGTCACAGTTCCTGCTGATTGACAAGTCGTGTCGCGGAAGTGAAATCCCTTAAAACAAACTTAACAGGAAAAGCTGAAGGTGAAACTATTTGGACCTGATCAGCCGGACATCAACATTTTTTCAATCTTTCCAGGATGTGGTTTAGCTACAAGGCTTGGCTAACTGCATGTATTGAGGCTAATGCTTTATTCTGCTTTTCCCTGCATCCTTTTTCAAAAGACCGGTAGGACTGATTTAAAGCACCTTTTTAGAAAAGGCAAAGAAGCATGAACAATCTGGGATTCACACGGAAAATAATATAATATAGTGTAGCTACTTTTTCTAGGTGTTTCTTAATTTGCATAGATGCTCTTAAATAAACACATTCTCATAAAATAAATAGTTTATATACATATATATATATATATATATATATATATATATATATATATATATATATATATATATATATATATATATATATATATATATATATATATATATATATACCAACTTTTGGCAATAAGACAGCACTCAAATCAATATCTTACATCGCCCCCTCTAAGAAACTGGACAAAAAGAGAACATAAAGAGACAGGATTCTTTGAATGTGTCACTTTGCACTGCCTGTCCAGTGCTATGGAATATTGTTTTTTTTTTTCTTATGTTTTTCCCCTTTAGTTCACTCTGCACTCTTTAGTGAACATGCCTGCAGCCACAGGCATGTTCACTCTGCAGGTTTTCTGTAGGTACTGGTGCACTAGCTGAGATGACTGTGAAAGAGAGGTGTATTTTTTTTGTCTGGTTAACTATTTCTGTGCTGTTTTCCCCCTATATTTCTTGCCAGTATTTACCAGATTTTCAGTTCTTATAAGTTCTTATAGGCTATGAGATTTTTATGCAAGTTGTTTTATTTCAAATGGTTTATGATGGCTAGGACTTTATGAAGGTTCCCAGGGTAGAGAAACCGCCTCTCAAATCCTCTGACTTAACAGGGAACATGGGGTAATTTTTTTTAAATTAAAGATACTCAGTTTAGGGAAGTGGGCCCAGCTGTTGGGGCATTACACTTGAAATCCAGAGGCTCTGAGTCCAAGCCCCACTCCCACAGACTGCCAATCTGGGTCTCTTAGCAAAGACCCTTAACCCCACACTGCTCCCCGGGCGCCGCACAGTGGTAGCCCACTGCTCCCCATGGAGGTGGGTTAAATGTAAAGAGTTAATTTCGTTTCTCTGTCTTTGTGACAGTGTAATGACAATAAAAGCTGGGGAAAAAAAATAAAATTAATTGTAAACACATCTAAATGATTGGAGACAGAAAAGCAAAATCTTTGTTTTATGTGACCGCTACATAGTGTACCAGTTTCAGTCCAGGTAGCGATTTATCAACTTTACATGCATACATTTGTGATTTTTGGACAGTTAATTCATTCCAATTCATGTTGGTATGAAGATAGCATCAGGTTTTTGTTACAAAGACTTGAGGAACCCATGCTGCAATTCTTTGATCTTTTTAATGTTTGAAAATCACTTTTTCTTCCCTTATTGCCTATTCACTGGAGCAGGATACATTTGGTGCCTCTTCCAAGTTTGCAATCATTGGCTAAAAGAACTGTATTTTGTATAATGTTTAGATTTCAACAAGTATTTTTAAGAAAAATGGTTATAGTATAATAGCGATTCTCTTTGAGCCTCCAAAGAAAAGGGAATAACAACGGGCAGACAGAGCATGTACATGTGGCGTATCCCTCTTACATCTTTATGAAAAAAAGAAAGAAACACTCTCTCTGGGAGATCTGTGAAGTTGTACAAATGGATGTGGAGATCTGCAAATTGGTTCATAGCATTACTCGGGACCATTTACTTTATTTATGCCAGTTTTTGTGTGTTTTACCCCTTTTTGTGTGTCATCTTAAGCTAATCAGCTACTACTTAAGTTTCCCCTTTTATCTTAGTTGAAAGAGCTGCTTGCTTGTGTTAATGTGGGTTTTTTGTACTAGTTCTTTTGAGTAAAGTTCTTTTATTTTGACCTCTTTTATGTCTGAAACACTTGATTTTCTTATGATTTATGCAACTTTATTTTGGTGGATTCAATAAAGACAATCAGGTATATTTAACTATAACTGATTATACTCTGTTACTCAGTCCATTAGATGCCCACTGAATATACATGTTGCATTTAAGAAGGGCTTTTTAAAAATCCTATGTCATATTACATTTCCAATATTCTCCTTCCATAAAAATTCCAACTTAAGTGTTTTTCCCATATTTTTTCCTTGGCTGCCGACACTTTTTTAAAATGTACTTCATGAGGCTGGGTTTGACACTATTCCTTATGTCTTCAATTTAATTGTAATGATCCTTTGTTTATAAATAGTATTAAAGTGAAAATATTTTTTTTTAAATCCTACTGAAACATTAAGTTCTTTTGGAAGACTTGTTCAGCTTCTCCCTCTACGACTTGGTAATAGTCCCACATGCTACAGGCTTGTGCTGGCACACATGAGCTTGGCTTGTAGCAGCGGATGAGAAACGGCTCCATCAGCCAACAGGATAACAGTCTCCTCCTATTCAGTCCCTCTGAACTGCCTCCTGCCAAGAGTCCCCACTGCATAACCACCTGGTCCTATGTTGTAAATCTAATCCAAGTTGGAGACCTATGCATAAGGCTATCAGGTATCCTTATGAAACATTGTAGACACACAGTCAGACCCCTGCAAAAATCTTGGCATGAATCTGTATGAATGATTAGGCATCAGAGCCAAGACTTCAGCTAATCTTCTTTGGTTTGCTATGATTGAATTATAGGAATGATTAGGCAAAAATTGAGTTGTTGACTTTTACTGACATCTCCTCTGGCTCATTAAGATTATTACTGCTGGAGAGCTCTTTGAAAAAAGCAATGTATACCATTAATGTCTGGTTGTCAAATCTATGTGGAGAAGTGCCCTGTTACCACATCATCCATTTATGCTTTCCAGCAGAAGCTGGTGCCTCACAGGGATCCACACATTTACTTATTCAGCATGAGTGAGATTGAGTCTGACCTTTTTCAATAGAAAATTCCCTAAGAGAAGGAGCAAGGGACCAAATTTGAGTCCTCAATCTTGTAGATGTAAACTCTGACATTCAGGCCTCTTCTGTTTATCTCATTGATTCTGTAAACGTCGAGCACCAAAGTGGTGCAGCGAATCTTCCTCCTCTCCTTCCTTCTTCCTCCCCTGCCTGCCATTTTGTTTCCTCTTGTTCAAGACTAATGTATGGTGAATACTAATTCTATCTGATATTTAAAGAGCTGTAACATTTGCCTAAATCAAACAGCGATTGCTCAAAGGATGTTGCCTTCATCAGCAGCATGTTGAAAACATGCTGTTGATTAGTGCCTAATTTGCCTGCTGTCTTAAATGGGAATGGGGGACATTTACCATATGCTCAGAGGTGAGAAGACTGTTAAGAATTTAGCTTTACAGGAAACTACATAAATTGTTAAACTCATTAAACTGGTCACTAAGCTATCACTTAAATAAGCGACTTTCATCTATTATCTCACAGCTATACTAATTGTTCACAGATAGTTTACAGAACAAACAAAAAAGTGTATTTTTTAGGTGCACATTTTCAAATTTTCAGTATTATCTAAATCTTACAGGCTAAAAGTGATTATGGGCTGTTAATAAGGAGCTCAACGTCTTAAGGAAAGGGATCAGAGGAAGCAGAAAAATGAGAGTCACAATCAAAGTGATCTGTGTGAGAAAAATGTTTCATAGTGCAATAAAATTTACTTATCCGTGTCCATTGATTGGTTAATTTTCTGGGATTTGTTTTTGGTTGATTTGCTAATATAATTGCTTAAAGTAATGTGACTGTTTCTATTTAGGTAATGCATCAATCTGTCTTTGTTAGCCTTGGAATAAGGGGAGTAAGCTGTTTGCACACCTGGATCTGATTGGGGCATTGACTGATGAACTGAGAGCATTCAGTCTTGGATTTTAGGGACTCCATCTACTAAATTACATGTTTCCACTGTCAGTAAACTCTTATCAATGTTTGTATTACCTGTGTGTTAGCAGTGCAGTGTGCATAAAACATTTATTTTGATGGGGACAATCATTTTTTATATTATTTTAAACACCTTTATAGCTAGTGTTATAGTTTAGGTATTTATAATTGATCTAACATCACAACAGGAACTTCAATACTAGCTAATAAAAAGTTGATAAAAATCATTTATGATGAGATTTTCTATGACAAAACAGCTAATTTAGCCAAATTAGTTGTGGAGGAAGCAAGGGTGTTTTTCTTTTGTTTTAATTTTTCAGGAGGTTGTTAGACTACTCACTATTTGGGATGTATATATGCATTACAATAATTGCAGAAATACATAATTTTTCATGGGTAGTCAAGTCATTATAACACCATTTACCAACACTATCTCCTATTGCATGTTTACCTGATATGGAGCAGACCTACAGTATAAACCACTACTACAAAATTTTATATAAATGCAAATAAAGTTTTTTCATCTGCAGACCCAAAACTGTTATCTAAAATTGCCTTTTTGCAGTATGATTTGAAATAACACGAGAAAATATGTCAAAAGTCTTTGGTTAAAATGACAATATGGCTTGTGAAATAAGGAATTGTACAAACAGATAGTGAATCAGATAACATTTCATTCTGGTGATGAAAAATAATTAACTGAAAAAAAATGAACATGGACTTAATCCATTTTTTAGCCTTCATTTATTTATTTAAAGAACTGAAATTAATTGCATTCAAAGATTAGAGCCATTAAAGAGATTTTTGGTGAGGGGGCTGATATTCAGCTCTCATTTGAAGTATTGAGCTACAGAGGCGACTGGAGAGTCACACGGGAAGATGGATGAGAATGGGGCTGCACTGTTTTTAAAGCCTTCAGCCAGCCCCACTGTTTTCAGCGCTTGAACTCTGAGATACAGGAGCTTGACAGACTGGTTGCTGCAGGTGCAGCTTCTGAAGAACAGGGAGAATAGCAAAGGGAAAGAACACAGTCTTAAATTGAACCACTGCTGATAGTCCTGAACTGAGACCTATTTTCTCAGCTTCACATGCTTCTTCCTTTCTGCATGATCCACCTTCAGGTGGGGTCAGACACATAAGCAGGGAGAGTTGTACTGCAACAGTGCCAGGATGATAGTTCGTTTACTCCACAAACAGGAGAGGCTGGTGTTGCAGGATGCAGTAAAGAGCCATCTTTAATGCACCATTCACAGACCTGTTGAATGTGTAGGTGAACTGCGGCAGATCCAGAAGTGGGTCTGTGATGGAATCATGGTGGGTCAGCACAAAACGATCAACGGTCTTCATTACCACAGGTCAAGGTGATGAGTCTGTATGTCATATAGTCTTGTGATCCTTGCTTTTTTGGGACAGGGATGATGATGGAGGCTTTGAGGAATGTTTCCAGTGATGTATTAAAAAAGACTGTTAACACCAGAGGCAGCTGATGATCGCCGTACTTGAGGCTTGATGGGCATACACTGTCCAGTTCAGCTGCCTTGTGAGGTTTCTGCTTTTTACACACTTTAACAACTATTTCTGAAGTGGGGGGGGGTGAGAGAAAGAGGTGCAGTGAGCTAATTATGCAAACAAGAGTTATTGGAGTTGGGGGCTCTAGATTGTGCAGATCTTTTTATTGGCCTTAACCCCTGCCAGATAGATATATCTGGCAGGGGGTACCTTCACTTAAACAACCTCAACTGGTCTATGTACCTACTCCTAAATGCCTCCCCCTTCAAAAACTGTTCCCTCTCTGTTTGGACACTTTATATATTTTCTTTATTTGGGGAGTTTTTGGCTGAGATTTCAAAAAGAGCAATAACAGTCTGGGTTTGTCTTCTACACAGACACACCTGTGTCGTGCATACTGGCCAGAAATGAAATATAAACACCAACTGTAGTAAATTAAGCAAACTCACAGGGTGAGTAGAAAGGGTTTGCAGTTAAAGATAAAACCTTCCTGATTAGGGGAGCAGTGCTGCTACATCAATGTCACATTGGTGCACTAGCAGCTCTTAATGTTAAAACAGAGGGCTCTGTTCTTTACTCTGCTGGAGAGTTCTATATCAAGGTCCTGTCTGAACAGCTGGACACTAGCCAGCAGCAGCAGAGTCCAGTATGATTTTAGAAAACCACGACTCTGTAAGGAGCTTAGGATAAAAGATGAATAAAAGTCCCAGATTTTCCCCACTAGCAGCTGAAGGGAAAACATATTGCAGAGAAATATTCATTGCCTTTAGCATCCTACGGAATCTCCACCGGCAAAGATGCACAAGCAACCTGGTTCTTCCTCCTTTCGTGTGGCACTTGACAGCATGAGCAGCAATGTTCAATAATTCCACCGGTGACTCGAGTAAAGTGGCAAATAAATCAGCATGAGTTCTTCCACTGATGTCCATGAACTCTTTTCTGGTGAAAGAGCTCTCAGAATCACAGCAGAAAGGGGCATTAGCACAAAAAAAAAGAAAAAAAAAAGCGTACCTAAGACTAAGGCAGCTATCCAAATGTCATCTAGGATTTTAAATGTATCCATATCCAAGAAATGTATCCATATTCTTTTATGTATACCAGAACACTGAAAAAAATAGTGCAACCGTTTTTGGCATTTACTCAGTCATATTTAGTTACTTTAAAACAATTGTTTCATGTTAGCAGGGTAGGACATAAAACAATCATGTAACTAAATATGATCAAGTAAATGCCAAAAGCAGTTACATTATTTTTTTCAGTGTATATATCCATTGATCAATTAGGCTGTGCATTTCTATACAAATTAGATCTGTTTTTCAACTATTACAATATTACTATTGTAGTAGTTCCCTTACTTGCAATGTGAGTATTTTTTTAATGCATACTGTACTTTAGCAAATGATTTGATCAATTTAAAGCAACTCAAAATCTAATTGTTTATATCATTGCGATGTAATGCTATGTTAGTGGATATCGAGTTAATGTTTTTTTATCTAGAAAAACAACATCCCTGTTTCTATGTTGAGATTATACCTTGTTTGAGTGTCCTAGCTGTATCAGTCCTCCATATCTGCTGTGACATGTCAGTCCTCCTTACCATATATCCTTCAAGAACAAAGAATGTTTGGATTATGCATCAGTATGCTGCATTACTGAAGATTAGGGGTGGGTATTGCCAAAGAAGTCACGATTCGATTCGAATCACGATTCACAGGCCACGATACGATTCTATCACGATGCATCATGATACTTGAATTATTGCGATGCATTGCAATATTTTCTCCTCCTTGTTTTGTTTTTGAATGACTCGGCACAGTATCCCACGGCCGGAAATGCTTGTGACACAAGGCAGCGTGCGTCAACACATTTGCAGCGACATCTACTGGACTGGAAGTGGTATTGCACTTGTTTTTGGCTGATGTTCGCCAACCATTCATGCAATTTTATTTATTAATTTTTTTAAATTAATAATCGATTCTTGGCATCAAGAATCGATGCAGTAGATCACGAAAATTAGAATCACGATGCATCATCATCACGATTATTTTGCACACCCCTACTGAAGATGTTATGTTGCCATAGTTTATTTATTAAAGGTATAGTGGAGGATTTTCGTGAATTTTTGTAAAGACCGCCCTCTCCACTGACACACAAAAAAAGCACATTCAAACCCTGTACTCACTTCCAAGAAGGAGCACCTATTAAACGTGTGCAAGAGTGTGCACAAGCCCATTTCTCCTCGTCCATACTATGTTTAATAGTTTCTGTTTGCATTGCTCATACAAGCTTACTTTCCAAAAGAATTTTTGCAATTATTCCATTAAGTCAGAATCACCATGGTGTTATGTCAAGAAACACCTGCCTGCAGAGTATTACCGAGTATTACAATGATGAGAAAACGGATTGAAATATGAAAGAATAGGGAACTTTTAAACATATTTTTCATATTTCTTATGCATGGATGCCCTAAAATTGAGAATTTTGGTGGGCAGATAAATGCAGAGAAATTCCTGCCTGCCGAGAACCTCCCCTCTCACACAATGATGAGAAATTGGATTGAAATATGAATAAAAAGGGGAACTTATTCTTTACATTTGTCAGAAATTATATAGAATGGTGTTAATAGCAAAAGTGGGAAATGCTATCTACTGAGCAGAAAATATATTCATCGGACACAGACTGTAGCACATTGACTAAAATGTGTCTCATATGATTAAAAATCATATTCATTCGACTTTATCTGTTCACCAAAATTCATTGGTGGACGTATACATCTAATTGCCTTGTAGGCCCCCGCAAATGCAAAGATGTATTTCCGTTTCAGACAATAAAATGTTCATTATAAGGTATGGAAACTAATATTGATAATAACTTCACAGATTATCACTTTAAAACAATCCAACCCTTTAACCCTGTTAACTGTCACCTTCTTTCCACAGGATGTATGTAGTGACTCCAAATTTGCAGCCTCATACTGCCATGATAAGGCTGCTGTCTGCCATTGCAAAGGTTTTATATTGCAGGCTGGACCCTCCAAAGGGTTAAAGAACAGGGGTGTGCTTAATGAATGTTTTTCAGGGCTTCAAACACCTCTAACAAAGACTAATAATATGTTTTTCTCTTAGGTGATTTTAAAGTGTAGTAAGTTAAAATCTAAGGAATTCTCCATTACCTTTTCATAAAAGAATGACATTTTCCTCTGCTGTAAACATTTAGTTATAGGTCAGAATCATGATGAAGAATAGGCAAAATGAGGACATAAATAACACTTTTGTTTGGCTGAGCTAAGAAATATGGCTAAATATTACCACTTGATAAATTAATAAGCAACTCAACACTTTCCTCTCAGCGCAGACTGTGCTATAATGAAGTAATGTGCAGATGCATATTAGGACAAACACAGTTGGTGCCAGGGTTTTATAAGGGTTTCATGTCATCAGTAGCAGTATGACCTAGGCAGCATCACTTCTTTCTTAGGAAGTGCAGCAAATGTACAATCTATCATAGAGCCAGTATTATAAGGTGGGTCCACCCACAAAACCTACACTGCCTTTGATGAAGCTTAAATTTAAATTAAAACACACCAAAATACTATATTAAGGAAAAAGTACATTTTTATCTTTTTTTGTTGAAAAGAATAGTCTGTCTTTACAAAAGAAAGTCATCTCAATGACAAAGCATCAGTCACTCTTTGAATGTTAATTGCATATGAATACAAAGCTTCACTGTTGCAGAAATCGATAGCCAGTTGAATCCACCGTGTGACTGTCTGGTACAAAAATCAGTGCCTCTTTTATGAACATGAAAGTTTCTGTACACCTCAGCTGATCAGCATGCAGTCAGTGTCCCTGAACATGACTTGACAGTGAGCAAAATGAGCAAACAAATAACAAGGGAGCCACATTCTGCCTTTGCCCTTTTCACGATTCACAAACACCGACACAATTCAAAGAGCTGCTGAAGCCTTTTCAACACAGCTCTCGCTATATTGCAGTGTGGACTTGTGCCGAACATATGTAATTACATGTCCATCTTTACTTGATGTAAATGGCAAAAGAGAATACAAGTGAAGACCACACTTTTATGATTTCCATATGTTTGTGTCTGGTGCACGACTGTTAATTCGTTTATGAGGGTAAAAAGCATGCAAACATAAGTTGTTTTTTTTTCTGCACTCTCTGCATCCTGTGTTGATCTAACACTGGTGTAAAGGAGATATTTGTGTGAGGTTGTGACACACCCAGGTGCTGTAATGGTTGCTTCCATTTTCACCCCGACCTGGAGGTCAATCCTGTTTACAGAGACATGCTGTGTGTCATTGACCTGGCTGTGTCTGTTTGGATTTTATTAAGGTAAAGTAAAGAAAAAGCTTAAAGTTATAATAGTGGGGGGTTTTTTTGCAAAAAAAAATTTTCTGGAGTGTTACAAATGGGATTCTTGTTTACATCTGAAGTTTGTTAATGCTTAACCTTCCGTCTACATCATTCCGACAGATATAGTAATCTTATTAATGTTGTCAAGCCAAGCTTAGGTTCCCCAAGGTGAGAGCTGCATGGCATTCAAAAAAGCAGAGAGCAGCAGCCCCAGTTGTTGATGGATGAGCAAGGGGATTTAGCCTCCCTTAAGCCTTTTTATCGATATTACTACTATCTGTATAACCACGATTTCCACAGTGTCACTCACAGACATGCACACTGAAGTAAAGTATGTTCCCTGTAAACTCTGCCAACAGCTTTTCCCTTGCTCAAAATGAGATTATGGTAAACTGCGGTTCTTTCCTGGGTCCAATTTCTTATAGGTCGTTAAAATATCCCCCAGAGCTACAACTGTAGTGCAACTTTATTTATGAGTATACGATCTAATATTTAGTGGTTCTAATTTAGACCAAGTGTGTACAGAACGGAAATTTGTGTACAAAGTCCCCAGATGTATCACCTGAGGGATTAATTTAGAATACAATTTTTTTCATATACTTTCTAAGTTTCGATGTTGCAGAAAATCTTAAACGTGCACACCTGCCCACCTATTTGTCAGGACAGGACACTAAGAATGCTACGTTCTTATTGCACAGGCTTGTTATTTTATAAAAAAATATGCATACTATAACTAATCCATTTCACTCTCCATATGATCATATTTTTGCCCTTTTCCTCTGTATCATCATAGCAGATTTTCTTCCTGTTGTGCAAACAGTAGCTGTGGGACACTTACCATCTCTTAAATGTGAGTTTTAAAGTATCTTGAATGAGATGCCAGAGAAGGTAAAGGAGTGAAGTTTCCTCCAATTGTATGGAGCAGCTGCTCTGAACCAACACCTCTACGGTTTGCAAAGTCGTGCTGTAAAAAACAGAGTGAGTGCCACACATCAATGTTACTAAGTTTATGCTACTGTGATAGAACCCTCACTCGGCATGGAAGCTAGAATGGCAGGTCTGTTAAACTGCCAAGTTCAGGCTTGAGTCCCAAGCCCATTACCTGGCTAATTAAATGGGTAATAAATGTAGAAAACATAAACAGGCAGTTAAGAGAGGAAAGTAGATCTGGCTATCAGGACAAAGCCATATATCTCCCAAACAACACAAACCTGTAAACCCAGCTGCAGTGCACAGTGTAAATATGTTCTCACACATCCCAGTTTATGTAAGTGTTAGTGTTGCAGTGTAAAATCTGTTACCTTCGAGATGTTGAAAGTCCTATCAAATTCACCAGCTGTACAACAAATCAAAACAAAGCAGCAGTTTGCATACATTTCATACATGAGGCCTTGCAGCTTTTCCTCATGAAAAACATGGCACAACACTGGTTCTAGGCTAGAAAATGAAGGAGGAAGAGAGTATGCAGTTCAGATACGAGGTTGTTGAATGGGGCAGAGGTGGTTGGAAGGGAGACACACTTGACCATGTTGAAGCAACGTATACAGGAGCCTCTTGGATTGTATTGGCTGCTGAGGAGGCTTGGAGAGCAGAGCAAGATTAGCAGAGGTAGATCCGGATGATGTAGCAGTCATGATATGCACAGACATAGTTTTCCGGGTAAAAGTTATTATAGATTTTGCCTCTCTTGCAGAAGGCCAGGCTTGTTTTTTCTTGTGTCTGTTCTGTTAGCTCCAGTTTATGATTAGCTTCAGGTCTATGATTCCAATTTCCCCTCCAGTAGGGTACTGGGATATATACTCTATTTAATATTACAAACAGCAAGCGCCTCAGTATCTAGTTGTCAGTATCACGGATGAAAAGGAATGATGGTGGTTGTGCACGTCCTACCATTAGATTTTGCCCCAGGGTGTATGTGTTAAGGAGTTTATCTTACTGATTAGAGGATGAGAAGATCTCTTCATGGTTTATTAAAAGGTTATCAAGCAGGGGCTTATTCAGCCATTGAGTTTTAATGATTTTCTTTTCATGTGAGTGCAACTAAAAATGTAACTTACTAAATGGTCCAATTTTTCACACATGTTGATAACATATAGAGCAGTGGAAAAACATCTAAAATTAAAGTGTCAATGGTATACTGTACATCATCTCCCTAATGGAATAGCAATCAGTGTTTGTCAGGGGGTTACCTTTATACATAAGGGAAATGATTTGCCTTAAAGTTAAAATAGAAAACACATAGTTTCTAATTTGATAGTATGTACAAAATTAAATACATCATATGTGAAAACACTTCCAGCATTTTGTTGTTTATAAGCATAAAATAATTCACTATGACAGCAGAAGAGGGGATCAAAGGATTCGAATTGGTTCTGTGTTGGCTGGGTTTGGTTCGGTTGGCAGCGTGCTGCTGCGGCCAAGCATGCAGGCCGGCGGTTAGTGTTGGAGCTCTGTGTGAGCTCTGTGGAGCTCTGGATAGCAGGCTGTGCTGTGCTGCTGTGACTGGACAGGGAAGCCAGTCTCTTGTTAAACCGATCGCAGCGAGCGGGTCCAAGCACCGGATCCTTTCTGCTGTCCGGGTGGAAAACATTGCCCTTCGGATGTGGTTGTTACCCAATTCGGGTCATGGCTCCGGGCCGGTGGGGTTTCGAGGTGTGGGTCTCCACCTGCGATTATCCATCACAGTTCTTGTTGTTCTGGAGGTTATGGAAATCTGTCTGGAGCTGTAGCTATACTAAACTGTGCAACTAGCTAGGGTTAATTGTTTTATGAAATAAAATATAAACAAACAAACAAAAACAATGCTTTGAATCACCTTTATTGCCATCAGGCACTTTATTAAAGCTATACAAAAGAGAAAACAAGCCGTTGCAACTTTGGTATATTGAATCCAACTGATGCTGTGAGAGCAGGATTGATAATAAAATAATCTGACATGATGTGATCCAAACAAAGTTTGCTGTATCGGCTTGTACGTCACAGATTGTCCGGTAGATTTTTGTCTACTCTATTTACTGTCTGGATTGAAATCTGATGCAAAACCGGGTTCTTGGGATAATTAAACATTCGTTTTCCCGATCGAAAGCCATTCCTACAATTCCTACAATGGCAGCAGTACAACGATTGTAATGATGTTTATCGATCCTTTCAGAGTGCTTGATGCGTGAAGTAGTGGTTCTATATACACCCGTCTGAGGACAACACTTATAACACTGATGTCACAGCTGTGTTTCATCATGTGACTGCTCTTACCGGGCTCGCAGATCACTATAGGTGCCCAGCATACTGTAAAATTCTCTCAATTTTTACTACTTGGAGCATTTTTTTGTGCGATTTTGACCAGCCACATAGAGAAAAGAATGAATTATCTACCATCACACAGGATAAAACTGCTCTAGACGCACTCATTTCTTTTTAAACTCTAATCTTAAGCAAGCATCTAAAATCCTAATCAACGCTATATGAAATTTTGTAATAGAGCATATTGGACACCAATTGTTAGCAATAGAATGGATGTTGCTCTAGATCTTCATTTAATTCAATTCAATAAAACTTTATTGAACCCAAAGGGAAATTCCATTTATTGCTCATATTATCTTTTAGAGATTCTGGGCTCTTTCACTCAAATGGTTTGGGAGTGTCAGGGGGGTCAAAATAATTGTCTCCAGTTAACTGCTCCAGATAGAACTGGAGTTTCTCTCACTTTGGATCCTTTCCTTCACCTTTTAAATTATGATTCAAAGGTATTTTTTGCAAGTAACATATTGCAAATCTGACTGTGGTTAAGAAAATTATAGTTCAAAGGTGGAAACCTTCCAAAAACATATAGTTTGTTTATTGGTTAAAGGGACAGTGTGCAAGATTTACCTTCCTCTAGAGGTGCACTAAATGAATTACAAAGGACAGACTGGTGCCTCCATGTCAAGTCTGTACAGAAGCCTAGGATGGACATTCTATTCAAGGGGTAACCAATTAAAAATCAGCAGGGTCAGAATAAAGAAAATCATTAACCATTAAAAGTCTGGAGACATTTTTTACTATAATCTGTTGCTTTAATCAGAATTTAACACTGAAATAAAATGAGGTATTTATTCATCCATGTTATACGTTGAATTTTTAAATTAAATGATATAATAAAAAAAATAGAATTTTTTTTTTCTTTTTCAAAATCTATTGTTTTTTGAAGTAGAGACAAACAATCATTCAGTTTGGTAAAGACAATTTTCTGATTCATATATATATATATATTTTTTTAATTGCTAAATGAGAGCAGTGGGCTTTATGCTGCCCTGCGAGGCGTTTACACCTGGGCTTGAATGGTAACAAAGACATTCTCAAACAAATATCAGCAGTAGGTTGACCCAAACATATTCAAAATGTGCAGGGTCATCTTTGAGCACACCATTTCATTTTTCTATCACCAGTTCAAAGCAGTTCTCCCAGCAGTCCTCACTTTCTCAGCTTTATTTTTTCATCGTCTTCTCCTTGTATCCCATCGCCCGGCTTGCCACAGATTTGCCTGCTGTATCTAAAAGTAGCAACCAGCAGCGACCCTGACTAACAAACCTCATTGGCAAATTTATATCACGTGCAGCCTGGTCCTGAATGCTCTGGAGAGTTTTATCATGTTAACAGGAGAAGCGGTGCAAGTGAAGTTAGACACTAACAGCTCGTTTACTATAGGCTAATAAACAAGGCCAAAGACCAAACAAGACTAATTCCTGGACTACACTGACCTGAAGGTAGAATGATCTACGGTCCTTTTTTGGCTGATTTAAGCTCCTCCTCTACTGACAAAACATCTTCAGTTACAACTGAAACACGTAAGCCTGACACATTTATCCCACTTCCTTGATCAAAAATGGTGACCAAATATAGCGTCTCCCATTTGGTGAACTACCCTCTATGTATTTATGAACTACTACTTCGAAGCAATAAGAAGCCTTTTATTTCTGATGTTATTAAACCGTATCTATTAAATCAATACGTAATAGTTTCTATTAAAAAGCCACATTTGTTACATACTGTCAAATTTGTTACACACTGTGTTTGGTAATTCCCTATCTGGAGTTATCAGCGAGAATGAATAATGCCTTGGACTAACTTCACATCTTACACCGAGAGACTACTTACTGACGAAAACTAGAGCTTTCGTTAGGTTCAGCTTGTGGACACTGGGTAGGGGTGCTGGGGGTTCCTTTTGGAGGTTCCAGGTTAGATTTATAAACATTTTTTGTAGAAAAGATCAGGGATACCTTCGTGTTTATTTCATCTAACTTCCTAAAAAAACTTTACAGCAGGCTGAGCTCCCCATAAACACAAAAGCTAACAGCTAGTATTTGTTGCTCGGTATCAGTCATTGGTAGCCTGATAAACCAGACTAAATGTGAGATTAAATGTGTAATCTATTTTGATGAATGAGACATCGGAAGATTGTTGATGAGAACAACCCGTTGTCTTTCAAACAGCTGTCTGTGCCTATTGGCCAACGCTCTGACCAATGAGCGCAACTGACTGTGATGTAAGTAAGCGTGACAGAAAGCTGGTGGTGTAAGCAAACAGCCTGTTAGTAAAACAGCGAATACATCCTTCTTAAAAATGAATGACCGTAAAGCCTCTTCCTGCTCACTTTTCAACGAAAACCCTAAGTCTAATCCTTCCAAAGCTGAGTCAAACGAGAACTGTTCCATAGTTGTTGACATCTTCCTTGTTGTGGTTTCTCAGCATCGTTGTCACGCCCTCAAAACCCCGCCAGCTTTGCATCCTAAAATTCAAAACATATCTCTGCGTTGTAATATGCCCGCCAGTTCTAGGGCCTGGAGCATTGATCGTGGCTAGACCCGCTGGCGGGTGGGGCTAGTTTACTAGGCTAAGGGATTGCTGTAGAAACACTATACAAGCAAGTATCTATTGTTACCACATACTCCTACAAGAGGGGCAAATCCTGCAAAGTCAGTGACTCATTGCAATCAGCTGTGTTCCCTAGATAGAAAACATTATACAAATCTGATTGTATGTTCTGATTGAATTGTCTTTGTAAAGTTCCCTGTGGTTGGACTTGGCGCTAGTTAAATAAAATGAATTTTATTGAACCGATAGGCAACAAAACAAATATGACACTTATGAGACACATTTTTCTCTACTCCACATTGTTCTCTGATGTAGGGTTTAAGCTAGAGGGGTGAATGTGGCATTGTGTTTACAGCTGTAGCTCAATATTTGTGTAAAGGGTTCTGCCTTAAGTTCTTTCCTCTACACACCCACATTTAACCATAATGTTTCAAAGCAAAGAACCTGCTAAATAATTATGATTATTTAAATGGGCAGTTGGATTTCATGGTTAACACCACCATGGAGGAGAGAGCAGAAATACATTTAAATGTCGTAGTAAGTCAGATGAAGAGTTAATAGAAATGTGTTTGGTAGCTATAGTGGTGGCATTAAAATGAAAGCAACTACTGTGAGTGGTAACAAACTCACAATCTTATGTATGTACTGTTTATAATTAAAATACCATTTGAGAAATCTAGAGGCATTGGGCCATGGCCTCCCCTAGCCATTTATTGCCCACCACTAGACAATTTGTTATTCCCCCTGAGATGTAATTCACTACAGCTGAAACCAGCAGTTCCACTCCAAACCATAGGGTGGCAGCAGTGATAACATCTTTTGGAATATCCTACTGACATTTTCAGTTAGTGTATTCACAGTAGTAGCCAAAAACTGACAACGAAATACAGCAATTAATTATTCACAACAATATACCAAAAAGGAACTTATACATAATTCATGCTCTTATAAAAATAATTTTTTTGTTTATTATCTATAGTCATTTAGAAGTCTTCTATTTCATTAAAGATAAATACAACTGATCAATGCTTTTAATGTATATATTATGCAAAATCATATATTAATTAAAACAGCACAGACGTATAAATATGTGTGTAGCTTTATTAGCAAGGGCCTTATTAAAAGCTTTGTCTTCAGTGATTTCTTTGGAAAATGTGGATGTTGTGTTTGTTAATTTTACTTTTGGTTCGTAGTGATAAGTGTAGATTGACCCTTTGTATCCCCTCAGTGCACATTGGTCCCTGCCTAGCCATCACTATTAATCTTTTCCTGGACGATCTCTGGTGCTGCCTGTAATATCTCAGTTCTATGGTTAATATCACAGAAGTATTTTTGTTCATCATTAGCCAGTAAATCTTGGTGGTTCTTGACAAGATTTATTAGTATTACTTGTTTCATTCTAATTCTCCTATTCATAAGGTCTTCTAGCCGTGCTAGTGCATCCATTGCTCACAATTACGGCAATTAAATGGTAATTTTATGTTTGCTCCAGTCAGTATGATGTTGCACATCTTGTGAAAATGTATGCGCTAATCTGAGTTGCACATAATTCTGGTAATAATTCTAAGAACTTGTTTAAGTATTGTGCATAACTTGATTTAAGATTTAAGAGGGCTCAGGCCTTTTTTCTGTATGAGACAGATCCTCATATATACAGTTATGGCTCACTAGTGTAGCATATCACATGGCAGTTGCTTATGATAAAGTCAGTGAAAGACATTAAGGTTTTCCATTCATATCTTTTATCAATCATTTTATTTATTTTAATATAATCAGAGTTTCCAATATTACTCAAAATTAGTAACTTTTCTAGCAACTTGGCTATATAACTTGCTGTTTTCTGTTTCTGTTGTTTTAAAACTGCCTTTGTCTTCTGTTTTTTTAAAACCATTTTCTTGCGCTAATGTTTTAAAACCATCTTCTCCTGATATAAAACAACAACAACAAAAAACAGACTTCTTCACCTCTTTATGTAGGCTGTTAGTCAGGGTTGATCAATTCTGATTGTTGTTATATATATATATATTGTTGTTATATATATATATATATATATATATATATATATATATATATATATATATATATATATATATATATAATGTTACTGCAAAACGTAATATATTAGGGCCTTTGCCTTTGTACCATTGCAATATAATTTGCAGTGGTATTTTTACCGCCTCAAGGACATTTTTACTTTTCTTTTTCTTCTTAGGTTCAGCACTTTGAATTGTTATGCTACTGAAATGTGCTATATAAATAAACTTGGCTTGCTTTGGCTATGATTGAATGTAAGAACAGTAATAATGCAGTGTATTTTCAATTCCCCATCTCACTATCTGTGTTGCCAGTTTCCCCTGTTCCCAAAACGAGTGGTTGTACAGTATAAGTAAAAGTTTCTGCTATTGCCACACATTTTCTTGTCACATTGTCTTTTTTCTAATATAGATCACAGCCTTTGCAGAGAGTGTGCTCAATTCAGGCTCCTTTTTAAGGAGAACCTGTGGAGGGGGTAAAGTGACCACTTCAAAAGAAGTAATTTATTAAATGAACACACTTTTAGATAAATAAAATACTTATATCTGTACAAAGAGAAAAAAAACAAAGTACCGTAAATTCTCTAATATAGGCCCGGGCCTTTATTTCACTCAAGTGCATCGCGGTCCAGGCCTTTATTGGATAGAGGCCAGAATTAGAGACAGGCCTCTATTGCTATTTGAGCAAAACAGACTACCAGTGGAATGAATAAAAATGAGATTTTGTGTCTTTTTGAACCTATAAAACACTAGGTTCATTTATTGAAAAAGTACAGTTACCATGTCTCGCTTGGTTTGAAGTAAAAAAAAAAAATAAAATCCTCCAATTCTGTTTAATTCTCCTCCTCAGTTTTCCTCCTCCTCTTCATCTCTCCCTTTAATCTCCTCATCACTCGCGCTCCTCCTGTTCTGCTGCGTGTCTGTTCTCTTCCTCGCGCAGACGGGCAGCAGTCAGGGCCTGTCGTCCAGCTGCGCAGGGCTGTGGTACTTGTATGTTACTTACTACCACAAGTATAATGTTGAGGTATGCCCAGAAAAAACGTTTATAGCCCCGGCCTGTATTAGAGACCGGCCATTATTTACCTCCTCTGACAGCGAGACCGGCCATTGTTAGAGACCCGGCCGCTATTGGAATACAGGCCAATATTAGAGAATTTACTGTACATTTTCTGCATACATTTTGCCCAATATGTCAAAAATCAAGTATGCTGACACAACCATGACATTGATATACAATAGAATTGCTTCTAGCAGCAGGATTTTAAATGCAATAAATAATAATTGGTGCAGCCGAGTTCATTCAGCATTCAGAGGCTAGATGTTCTAAGATACATATAATTCTATCACAGTGCAAACAGGATTATCGTTCAAGATTTTCAATAGAATGTAAAACTCAGTGTCTCTGAAAATCGGCACAGTGTAACAAAAGATTTCCTAGAACCGTCAACCCTTTCTGCTAATTGTATCTGTATATAAGTGCTATTTTTCATATACAGATTACAAAAGATCTCAATAAATAGCAGTTGCTTTATTGTATGTATATACTTGTAAGCATGACCTAATATGATTGGACTCTTCCCAACAATACAAGCTATATAAAATATAAAGTTGCAGCTGTTCACTGGACAAAAACTACCAGTCCAAATAATTACTTAGGAAATCTAAATGTTGCAATTTATTCAAAGCTGCTGCTTTCATTAAAAACAATCTTATACCAAGTTTTACTGGTTAAATAAGTATGCAAACTGACTGATATGGCTTTGACATGCAATCAGTTTAAGGGTTCCTTTGCTTTATTACTTAAGAATACAAAATAACGTGTTTAAAATGTGAGCCACAATTAGCCAGTGAGAAAAAAACTTCAGCAACACTATATTAGAGACAGTGTTTCAGCTGTGGCCTTCCAGGTCAAGAAGGCCTCAGCTGAAATGTGTTTGTTTCCAATGAAGTAGGTCCCTGCCCTTCAAGAGTTGCTGAAGCTTTTTTCTCACCTAATGCCCTTTGGAAATATTGCCAACAATTTTGCATCTAGCCACCATTAACAACAAAGCAATGATCATAATGGCCGTTTCAAATCTCTTTTATTTGTTCTCATCCTGTGTTCTTTGTACACAAAAGGTGTTCTTAATATAAATACATTAGCTATTATTATGATCATCATTATTATATCAACATATTATTTCTAATAGTTATATATATTTTTTTACAGTGAAGTTATTAATTTAGGTTCTCACCAAACACTACAAATATTTAATGGATATTTTGGATATATTTATGAATTCCATAAAATGCCAGTTTTATTTTGTGAATGAATGAGACTTAGTCTGCTGATTGTTTGAGGATATTCAAAATGGATTTCCCCCAATTTCCATCTGAAACCATCTTTGAAAATGATAAAATGCTAAACCTTGGACAGAGACCTGTACCATCAGAAATAAAAATTGAATTGTTCAGATTCAATTAATACCATTTGAAATTAATTGCCTTGGATAAAAAGGGAATTTTACTAAATTGGATTTATTTCACTGGCTGGAACTTAAGATTGACCAAAACTGTAAGATTAGAGAAAAAAAAAATTATGTTTGATAAACATTAGCCTTGAGCATCAGTTAGCTTGGATGTGCTCAGCAGTACTGTATGCAGCAAGAAGAAAATCGTCTCCAGATCGCTAGCAGAAAACTATGGAAGCGTATTGCATTTACCAAAGAAAAAAATCAGACAGATTATCTCATAAGTACGAAATCTGTATTTCGTAATTGTGAGATAAGCTGTCAGATTGATTTTTCTTTGGTGAATGCAATATGCTTCCGTAGAAAACTATGACTCTTCATTACACTTACTTTTTCATTTTATACACTCAATCACTGTGCATAAAGTATGAATTGAAATTCCAAAAGGATGTCATCAAAAAATGTAGCCCAGAGCAGAAAAGGGCTCAGTAAATCCTCCAATATCCCTAGGCCGCAACACCACCACAAGCCCCTCAAGTAATAATGAGGGGAAGAAATGTGATGGGAAACAACTGGGAAGCTACAGTGTGAGTGGAAAACATGCCGGCTGCTCACTAGAGCAGGGGTATCTAACTCAATCACTGCTGCATCAGTGAACACACCACACAGAGAGAGAAAAGCTGCATCAATCAAACACCACACCACAGGGGAATTCAAGCTTTCAATCCCGGGGGGAACACTTTGGAGACGCTGTCAAAATGTGAAGAAATATCTACAAATAAGGCTTCGGTTTAGGTAAATTTATTTTTGTAGAAATAAGAGTGAATTTCAGACTTCCAGCTGATAACAATGAGCACATTTCTTTTCCAAGTTCCTACTTTGACAAAACTGTAAGCTTCAAAGGAAGAGAAAAATAAATAAATCCATCAAAAGAAGTCCAAACCTCAGGAGTCGCAGTATGAATCAGCTCCATGAATCACACCCTTTAAATAAACTTTATAATACAGAGAACATCAAAATATACAGGAGGTAATACAAATTTTAAAAAACTGTTATACGAGAACAAAAAGATAAAGAAATGCAGTGAGGACCCTTTCATACATCATTAAATCAATAAAGAAATTGCTTTAATTGCCCGCCCCATAACAGGGTACATTTTGACAGCCCTTTAAAGTTTGTTAACCCAGCACTTATATGGTAGAGTTGTTTTTTACAGCTCACAATTATTTAACATTTAGTATAATTCATAACGACATAAACACAACATGGTTGATATTCTCTCTCTTTTTTTTTTCTTTATTGTCTGCCTGCAGTGTGTTCCCCAATTGTATGACATAATCAAATGCCTGACTAAAATATTGTCTTATGACATAAATGACCAAATAACTGAAAGCTTGAAAAAAGAAAAAGCATTAGCAGAGAAGGTGACATGTCCTTCTTTGTCTTCATTAGGTCGGTAGCCACAGAGTCAGTGACCAAAAAAGTGCTGGAATAAAGCAAATAGTAGCTTAAGTCATCATTTAATAGCTTGTTTATTTTGGGTGTTTCTACAGCAGAATTATCAATTAGAGCTTGTGCTAAACAGGAAACAATTAAACAGGAAAAAGGAAAAAGTTATAGAGAAAATGGAAAAGCAAAGTAGATGACATAATGTGGTATTAATCATGCCTCTAACTGGTAAATATGAGATTTTAAGTCCTCCTCACCATCAAATTATAGAAAAACTAAAGATGAGAAAACAGGATCAGTTTGAATAGCTTTATCATGCAGAATTCAGATAAATATTCTGTAAAAATATCTCCCATGGGATGTGCAGTACATTTTCTGATTTAAGAATTGCTTCCTGTTTTACTAAGATCAACCTGTGTCACATAATACATCCATACATTCATTTTCCGTCACGTTTATTCACCGTGGGGTCACAAGGGGTGCTGGTGCATATCTCCAGCTGTCTATGGGCGAGAAGCGGGGTACACCCTGGACAGGTCGCCAGTCCATCGCAGTGCCAGGGGTAGATTTAGAAAATTTGGGGCCCTAGGCAAAGACAGTCGGGTGGCCCTCTGAATTGAGACACAACACATAAAACAGACCCATTATACAGATACAGGAATTTTAATAGAATAGACATACATTATTTGTTCTACATTTTTGTCTGCATTTTGTTCTCCTTGCTTTTCATGCCATCTCAAAAAGGAATGAAAGAATTTCTTCCAAGCACTAAGTACACTTAGTTAATTGCTCCATCCTGTGTTTCCAAAAAGGCGGCTGCAAAAGTAAATAACACAATCCTTTTCACTGTAGACAAGCAATGATCTGCTTATCTGTTCTCCATTTCTCATTTTTATGAAAAAAATAGCTGCATGAATCATGACAGTAGACAAGATAGAGGAGAGCAGGAGGCGGGGTTACGAATCTACCTGCTCTAGAGAGCAGGGATTCGGTGCTCTTATATGTTGTTGCTAAAGTCCCCACTAGCAGAAAAAACGTTGCTAGATTTGGCACTTGGGGCTTTTTTAAAATAAAAGTGCTAGAGGGGTCTGAAAAGTTGCTAAATATAACAACAAAAGTTGGCAACACTGTTCTTTGCATCGTTTGTTTTCAAATGGTTTGCTGCTGTCTGTTTGGACCTCTCTGCACATGTGTAGAAAATGGACTGGTCCAATGTGGTGGATACTGAAGGGGGGCCCCTAAGACACACTTAATATTATAAGTGTTCTGATGGCCTTTTAGCGAAAGGATTTTTATCAAAATTAATTAATGTGCACATATGAGGAATAATTGTATTAACCATACATGTAAACAAAGTTTTATGGTTGTTCCCCTAGGAACTTGGGGCCCTAGGCAACTCCCCCATGGCACAGGGCCCAGTAATATATAGATTATACAATTTAGAATACTGTAAATATGTATCTGAGAGAAAAATGTGTGCGTGGAAAATGTATTTGGTGAGAGAAGAATGTGACTATATGAGAGAGGAATCCATATATATGAAAGAAAAATATGTGTGTGAGAGTAGAATGTATGTCTATATGTGGAAGAATAACTATACAGAGGAGAAAGTGTGTGTTATAGATAAAGTTTATGAATGTTAGAGTTACAGTATGTGTATAGATAGATAAATCTATGTGAGAGATAAAATATAAAGTATTTATATGGGATTGGCGGTATGATTAATGGTGTGTACGGCCCCCCATACCATACACTGATCTTATGTTTGTTTTAGGTCATAAAAAGAATGATCGTGGTTAGATGGTCAAAGTAACATTTTATTATTGGGACAAACACCAACGCTGCTGAATTATGCCTTACATCTCTCTAAGATATATAAATACTTTTAGATAACGCTTGTTGGTAAAGTTATTAGTCCTGCTTCAGATTGAGACAGTTAAAGGCTTTCCCATGAAAACCTACCCTGCTTGCCCAAACTATTCATTCCTTCTGGTTTCTTTTCTTTTTTTTGTTTTACATCAACAAAGCTCATGTGTGGAATGCACAGGTAATAGTAGTAGTAGTTATCAATTCAACCGACTCTCCTGGGTAGGCCCTCAATCTCTGCAGCCCAGTCAGTAACCATGGGCCTGTTGGTTGTTGCCAAGACAAAGGCGCTAATTTACCCACGCTTTCCAAAGACAGACGGCCAGGTCAGCTTGTCAGGAGAGGGAGAGTCTTCAACCTCTCGGAGTTACAGAGGAAATATTCTAACCTCTGGTAATATATTTTTACATCTGTTTTAATTCTTTATTTGTCAGTTACTAAATTAAGGTTACCATACCATTCAAAAATATTACAAAAAACGCATTTAATCCTTTACATAATATTGAAATGTAGCCTTTAATTGTACCACTGTGACTAAGATGATGAAGATTGTGTATCTATGATTCATTCACATCCATCTCCTGTCCGAGTGTGTTAGGCAAGCTGTAGGGCCATAAATGAAGGCTATTCAGACTGAAACATCGGTTGTTTCACATTCAGCTGGGACTTGTTTGCTGCCATTAACCAAATCAAGACATATTGTGTTTTTGGCAGTTGGTAAGCTTAAATGGCAACATGAAGAAATAAAACAAAGCTGTGATCTGCTATACCTGAACATAGAGTATGCATAAAGACAACGGAATAAAACTGGCATCTCGTCATGTTAAATTATGATTGTTCCCTAATTTTTAGGCATATAAAATTTTTGGCATTCAACCCATTATTGATACACAGTAATACTGTGATTAAGCAATGATTAAATGGGATAACATAAGGAAAGGCCTGCTTAAGAAAAATGTTTCTTTTATTATTTTTGTCATTTTTTGCTGGAAACTTGACATATTGCATGATATGTGTGTTGAGGTGAGTGCATGGATTTGTTACCATGTGTTTGTTACCTTGCGGGGAAAGTCCATACAACGATAGTGTGAAACCAAAGGTGCATGTTCTTGTATTTTTATACACTGTGGGGCCCATTTTCTGTAAAAATAAAATGTTGTGGGGACCGACTCTTCATCATGGGGCCCATGCCTGAACCCAATGTAAAGAATTGCTGAAGTACATTAGGGTCAGGGTCAGATTTAAGACTAAAGTGTGACTGGTTAGGTATGAACTCATAATGGTTAGGTTCAGGGTAACGGTCACGATTAGGCTCTACTGTAGAAATGGGTTAAAAATTAATGGAAGTCAATGGTCTCACAAAGATCAAGAGATAACTTTGTGTGTGTTGGTGGTGGGGGACTTTAGGTGTGTGTCCTTCTGTCTCAGAATTAGGTGGGGACCATTTCTCTTATATGTGATCAAATTGAGGACTGTGGCTTTGGTCCTCAACTTTATTTTTGCTACAGTTAGGTTTAGGACTAAGGCGTCAACATAATTTAGTTCAAGGTTAGTATTAGTTGGCACTGATAATTGTTTGGTTTAGGGTTTTATCAGGGTTAGTGCATGAGAGTTTAAAATGACTGAAAATCTTTGAAAGGGATCATGTATGCCTCACTACATATAGCAAGACAAGAATGTAAGAGTTATGTTATCTAGGCTTCAAATGTGCGTTGGAGGCAATGTTGTATATTGGTGTGATTCTCAGCATGTTTAAATGAGTAGGTGGATAAGTGCATGCATAGGAATGGGTTTCTGTGTCTCGGTTTGTGTCCGTGTGTAAACACAGTTTTTGTCTTCATGGCTTTGTCTTTAATACATTGGGTGAATTTGACCTTTCTACAAAGAGTAAAGCACTGAAAAAGAACACAGCCGTGAAATCCATAATAGAGTCCAATTCCCTGGTTCCTTCTTTTTGCTCCACTTGGCTCACTCTATACCTTTTCAGCTCCAAAATAGATTTAGTTGACTTCAAGCACTCTGAAACTTATCTTCTTTAGACCTTATTAGATGTATAATTGAGTGAGTTATAGTTAATTATCTGGGTGTATATTTAAGCGTGTGTATATAAATACACTTGTTTTGTTTGCTCTCTTTTTACAGACTTTATACAGTCATAGATCAATTACATCATTTATAGTGAAGCAGTGTTTATTTGGGTTATACATTTTAATATCAATTTGACACTACCAATTATAAATATGCAAAATCTAAAACATTACTCTTTAAATCTTTCAAGGGAATCTTGGCCAGGAGCACTAAACATGATTTTAACTTTAATCGAACATTCTTCTGCTTTACTATGTAATTGATTTCTCTATACCCACCCCTACGTTACTAAAAATCAGTCCAATGCTTGATTCTGAAAGATTCCTCTTTTTATTGAATATTATTGTAAAAATATGAACTATTTGGTTTTATTAAGTACGGTAGTAAAGAGAGGTAGAGGAAAACTGTTCTGCACTACCAGAAAAACTTTTGAAACATAGTCTAAGGATACAGCAAGGCGACTGCATCCAGATCACAAGCACTGAAACAAGCAGCATGAGATTAAATATTTTATTAAAGGAAAAATGTATCAAAGATCTTTAAAACTTTTAGGTTTAAAGTCCCTTTTAGTGTGAGTACTAGATACATTAATCTCAATATCATACTGCTGCTGAGAGTAAGAAATCCTGAACAAAAATACAATAGATTATATTGCTGTTGCTTTTATTGAATATTTTAAGGTTGTTTTCTGCCTGCACTGGAAATGTATCTCTGTCTCTCAAAGGCTACGTTCACACTGCAGGCCTTAATGCCCGATTTTTTTTGTGAAATCCGATTTTTTTGCATTGCCGTTCACATTTCCAAATATATGCAACTTCTATGTGATCTCCTATGTGAACTGCAGTCATACGAGGCAAGTGGCCCGCATGTGCTGTAGAGGATGCAATGAAATCAGAGGTCAGCGGTCATGTGTTTACCGAAGTAAACATGGATGGTAGAGCCGGAGCGCATCTAGCGAACTTTCCCAACCATAAAAACACAATCTTTTTAAAATGGTTAAACATAAATACTGCTCTCCGCATCATCGTCTGCCATGATTGTTGTTTTTCTCGACACTTTTTCATAGCAAGACCCAGAAGAGTGACCTTTGTCGGGTATTAATGCCGTTCAGGTCAGATGAATGCGACCTGGCCGCAAAAAGGTTCTGAGTTTGATTTCTGGCACAGGGTCTTTCTACATGGAGTACTCTGTCTTCCTCCCACAGTCCAAAAACATGACTGATAGGTTAATTGACATCTATAAATTATCCTTAGGTGTGAGTGTGTGCGTGAATGATTGTGTGTCCTGTGTGTCTCTGTGTTGCCCTGCGATGGACTGGCGACCTGTCCAGGGTGTACCCCGCCTCTCGCCCGTAGACAGCTGTAAATAGGCACCAGCACCCCTCACGACCCCAGCTGGGAAAGTAGGAAGTACAAGCGCTTCTGTGCCCTTTTGACCAGTGAGAAGGTGTTCACAGTCCAGGTGAGGTTATCTTTGATGTGAGGTTGGTGCTGCTGACTACCTCTACAGCTGAGCTATTGATGAGCAGTGGAGCGTGGTTAAGCCAGTTCTTCCTGAAGTCGACGAAGATCTCCTTCGTCTTTTCCATGTTCAGGTTCAGGCTGTTGTCTCTACACCAGCTCACCAGCTGCTCCCACCTCCTCTCTGTAGTCGTTGTCATCTCTAATGCGGCTCGACACTGTAGTGTCATCTGACAAACTTCACTATGTGATTGGTGGTGAACCCTAAGGTGAGCCTGTTCTTAGGGTGATGACATCAGAAATGCTCTGTCCAGCCCAGACTGACTGAGGCATTTTTGTGAGGAAGTCTAGAAGCCAATTGCAAAGGGGTGTGCTGAAGCCCAGATGTTCCAGTTTTGAAAGCTTTTCGAAGCACTACATCATGATGGGAGTCAGTGCAACAGTATGGTAGTCAGTTCATAGATCGGTGCCTCTATGTTTCTTTTGTGTGTCTCCTTCTTTCGCCTTATACCCTGTCAGTCTCGGCAGAAGAAGACTCACACTGAGCCTGGTTCTGCTAAAGGTTTCTTCCTGTGAAACGGGAGTTTCTTCTATACAGCAATGTGTAAAAGTGTGCAGCTCTTAAGTTTTTACGGGATGAGTTTTAGTGGTGAAGCCTTTCAGAAACCATTTAACAAGCTGAATGCGTTCTTGTTGAGCTTTTCACAGATATTCAACCACATAGACTAGTAAAGTTACATATATTTTATTCATGAGAGCATCATGAATAATGAGTCTCAGTTGAAACAAAGGCAGCCATAGGGCCAAAAACTTACACTAAATGGTAAAACTACTGAGTGAGATTGATCAAAAACCACAAAAACCATTCTGAGCCCGCCACAATCTTCAAGGACTTCATAGCTGAAATGAAAGAGATCATATGAAGCCAGGCTTCACTGGTTTGCATGTTCATAATTTTTTTTTAGGTTTTGTTCAGTTTTTACATGTTTTCAACATGTTTCAAAGTAAATAACCTACAACCACCAATATTTAGGTTTGATGATCTACCGATGACCTGAAAACTTGGTGCTGCATGTTGCCTGTGCCAAGTTGTTTAAAGAAGTTGACACCACTTTTGCCATCAAAACATGTTGGATTGTGCAAATAACAAGTAAATAACAAGATTGTGCAAATAACAAGTGAATTCAGTGATAGGATTTTGGTCATTTTGATCCCTACTTGATCCACAAAAATAAAGTGAGGTAATCACAGGTTTCAGATAACGTGGACTAAAAAATGGTGCAACCACACAGCATTAATGTCCGGGAGATTTTTCCTCAATTCTGAACTAACAGCTGTCAGATGGTGAAATTACACATCACACAGTTATCCCAACCAGCCTAACAGATCTTTACAGAGAAACTCGCTCAGCTGTCAGTCTGGTGCCACAAGAAGAAAAGTAATAAAAAATGTTATTACTTATTGTGCTTTTTTTTTCTTGCAACAGGGCAGAAAAGTTCTTGTTTGCTAAGAGTCTGCCATCAAAATACCTAAACCAAAATGCAATGCTGTGGTGTCAGCATTTTTTTTTTTTTTTTTTTTTTTTTTTTACAAAAGCAAGACACAATCCTATCCTGAAAACAGGGGCAATACAAGCTACAGTGAAATTGGCTGCCAAAGAGGACACAGATTTCCTGAAGTGTTTCCAATCAACAATGGTGAATGAATACAGTAATGACAGCTTAGAAAATTGTTTTTAAAAAAAACTTTCATGTAGATCCTACATACAGACAGCATAGTGCATGGGAGTGTGGGATAATTTATTTTTTAGTATGAATCTATGGGTCTCAGTCCCCACCTGCAGTTTATATCTGCATTTCATTTAGTCTCATTAAAAACATTACAAATAGAGATTTTTTATATTATAAAATAGAACTGGTCATCTTGATGATCATACAGTCAGATTCTTAGGAAGGTAAAAGCTATAGATGTGATAAACATGAAGTGAATATCATTGGACTCCACGACATATCATAGCTTTAAAAGTACTCATATCTGTACTGAATCTATGCACTCTAGAATGTAAGACCTATAGTAGGAGTTATTTTTGAAGTCACTAGGTTCACACCGAATGCAAATTTCGTTACTGGAGTTCTCATGTTATATCTATGTAGAGGGCAGATCAGAAGAAAGCAAAGCAATGTAAAGCGAAGCGAAGCTGAGCAAGGTGAAGGTGGCGAATTTAGGGAGGGGAATGGCAAGATTTTGGGAAGTTTTAGACATTTGATAGCTGCCTCGCCTGCGGATGAAGTTGAAAAATCTGAACTTTAGTTCACATTCGCATCACGACATCGAGTGGCTGAGTTTATTTCCCTACTGCAGGACTACTGGGGCCTATACCAGGTCAGAAATACATGTAGGCTGAAGTATCACCTATTCCAGGCCAATCCTATTGAGGAGGTGCTTTTATTCTCCATACTGGTTCTGTCTCTGGGAATCTGGTGAACCTGGCCGACAGCTTTGTTCAGCTTTCTAAAGTAAAAAAAAAAAAAAGACAAAAAAAAAAAACGGCCAGCCGCTTTGTAAATCCATGTCCAGCATGATGAGGTGAAACCACCATAAAGCAGACTTCATGGTGTAGGAGCCTTTCACCTGTTGTGTGAACTTGACTGCCATGTGAAAGGCTTTTGCTGGTCAGGCAGATTTCAAGGTGAGTAAAAGCAGACGAACCTTGTAAAAATGTTTTCAGGTTTCACATTTGGTGTAAACACATATTTATAGGTAAAGTATTTTGTTTATTGAAATGTTTTATTAATTTTTTATGATGGAGTCAGTCCTGCCTGCGCCTACGATTCCAAACGGGGCCATTTTCCCCTTACAATTGGCAAATTTATTTAGGATTTCCCCCAAAACAGGGTGTTTTACTTTGAAACTGCAAACACTCTCCATCTTTGCAAAGAAGAATGGGCAAAAATGTCATTCACTAGATGCACAGAGCTGGTAGAGATGAACACTGGAGTTAAAGTAAGCCGGAACGGTCCCCTACTGCGTATCAGTAAATGATTTACATATGCAGTTCCGAAAAGACCTGCTGTCTGCTATTTTGTGCCACCAACTTCAGTGCGCAGATACCAATCTGAGATCTTAGTGAGACAGATGTGAAATCTTTTAATCTCACAAAACCCATTCAATATGTGTTTGATGCCCACTCAACTCTGACAAACTCTGCTCTGCCAGCTGTGCCTGTGCAAAAATCTGTCTTTACCTATGCTTAGCTCCATGTCTGTGCTTGTGCTCCACTGCAAAGGTTCAATAAGCAGTTTATTGCATGGCTGTCTATGCCCTCACTACGTAATAAACTATGTTTGTATGTGTTTGTATATGTTTCTTCCAGGTTACAAGAGGTGAGGAATCTGCCAGAGTAATCCGTATATTATGTTCAGAATAAATATTTCATTGCTTACTAATCATTTTTGGATAAAGACCCAGATAAAAAGGCACATAGTTAAGATTAGATGTAAATTTAGTTGTATTGTAATAACAACGCCTTCTCTGTTTCCTATAAATGTTGAACAATTTAATTTTAACGTATTTTTTAGATTTCATATTTAACCCATATTAAGTGTTTTAAAGATAATTATTTATATATTTATTTATATATTTATTTATAGCTTTTCATGTTCCTTTTTCCTGATGTCGCAGTCACTTGGTATTGCTATGTCAACCACAATGGCTTTTCTCCGCTCCTTGTCAACCACAATGACTGGTTGGTTTGCTATAACCATTCGGTCCCATAACCCTAACCCGTCTGTATCTGGATGTCCCTCAGGATCTTGGCTTGATCATTCTCTACCACCTTTGGAGGTGTTTTCCACTTTGACCTTGGAGTTTTTAGCCCATACTCTGCACAGATGTTCCTGTACACTATTCCAGCCACTTGGTTATGACGCTCCATGTTAGCTTTCCCTGCTTGCACCTTACACCCTGCAGTTATGTGCTGGATTGTCTGCATTCTCCCAAAATGGAGGAGTGGCTACAGCAGATCCCTGGAAATACATCAGATACCTTGGTTCAGAAAAGTGCAGTTCAAGGAAATGCAAAGATGCTGCCCAGGCCTCTGGTAGATGACCCAAACTTGGAGAATAAAGAGAGACTGCCCTCGTTGGGTCAGGAAGAGCTTAGTTTTAAGTTTATATATATGTATGTATGTATGTTGGTGTTGACTCTAAACTGTGATGGTGTTTTTTATATATATTTCAAATGTTTTGTTGTATCTCCAAATTAAAATCAGAGCTCTATGACTTAAACTGCTTTCACACCAAACCTTAAATGCTTTAAACCATGCCTGAGTTTAATTTCTAGACTAGATACTGCCAATATGAAAACTATCAAGAAAGCCATCCTTCCTTACATTTACACATCTTTTTGTGTATTGTCCTATTATCAAGTTTTTTTTTCTTTATTTGAGTATTCAGATTTGGATGATAGTAATACCTATATAGTATTAATACTAATATTAATAATACTAGTATTAATACTTATACTAGAATTAGAGATTTCTGCACACATTGCTCAGTAAAAAAAAAAAAGGAAAAAGCCCATCACTCCAAAAGATAACTTGGCAAAACAACTTGTATTTGAAAAAATGTTGTTTCAAAAAAAAAAAAAATCGGAACAATGTCCCTTGGCTAAGAAAAACATGTACATGTGGCCACCAAGCTCCGGCAGAACATTCACAGACAACCAACCTGCTTATCGGTATAAACACCTTTATGCCAGTTGTCAAACATCGTGGTAAGACACTGATGATTTTGTCCCATTTTGCAGCAACAAATCCTGCATGGTCACTTTGCAGATATTCATGAACTCCCCATTTTCATAAAGTATTCCAAAGGCAAATATTACAACTTTCCTAAAGGCTAATGTTCAGTAAACTCTGGGTCTGGGAACAGGACAATGATCTTAAGTTCAAAGGCAAAGGCACTAGTGACTGAGAAGAAAATAACCACATTGTTGCAATAGTGCAGTTCAAATCGACAGAATGAGGGCACATGTAGAAAGAATGCTACAGAGGTCAATGAATTCAAACAATACTGAAAAGACAGGGCAATGTCCCCACAGGATAGAGTGCTGAAGTCATAACTTACAACTAGGGGTAATTCCAGTGAAGGTGTCCAGTTGTTGTTTTTGTCCACACTATTAAAGGTGCTGGATAAGAGAAGTGTTTTATGTTTGACAGTCTGTATCTGTTCTTTAGACTTTCATTTTAAAGTAAAAGAGGAAATAGCTCCTAAATTGTTTTCTGGCTGCATGAGTCTTCTAATAAAACTGTTACTTCAAACATTGTGACAACTTTTACTAACAGAATGTAGATGTCTTCAGGCAAGGAATTTGAGCTTCCTCAAAACTTTGATAAAATTGACTTTGCTCATTGATTTCCTGTCAAATAAAGAACTACTTATTTTTTTCCAAAGAATTTGCTGTGCTTCCTCAGTGACAGAGTGCTGCCTCCTAGGTATGAATTATAAAAAACCGTTTCTCCTGGCAGTTGTTAAACCTTATTACTACCACTTCTACTAGCAAACTCAAAAATACTTTACATCCCAACTATTTATGTCGTTTTTTTTTATTTCTTTAAAAATATTATAGTATATTTGAAAACTTGGATTCTTAGCTAAATAATTTAGTTTCTAGAGCAGATGTTAGATTTGTTTCAAACTTTGCTTGTACAAATTTTTTTTACTTATCCCAAAAATGTACTGTTAGATATCACACCCTCAGATAGCCCATAAAAGTATTTCAAGAGCTTGCTTTGTGGTATTTCAAAATACTCTTTTAAACTGACACAGGTCAAATGAATTAACTAGCAAAAACAAAGAGAAAAACATACTATTTATTTTGCAGTATAAGAATAAATGCTAAAATCTCTGACTTAGAAACTACAAAATATTTTGCATGCCTGCCACGATAGTGAATAATTGTCCATACATTGGAAAAAAAAATATTTTGTAGTCATACTGAATGTTCATAATCGTCTTCATTTGCGTGTCAAGACCTGTATTTTTGTGGCAGCTTCGTTACCTTGTGCAATGCACTGAGTCATCCTCCGCCTCCTCACTGATATTTTTTTCTCACAGCATAATTAAACTCATCCACCTTATCAAGAGACTTGTGCCTGACAGCTTTGGAGACCACCTTGAGCAGAGCATATGATTCAGCACTCATCAACTCATCAGTCCTGAAAACAAGTAGACTGTGACTCTGCTCACTGTCGGATGCCTCCTAAAAGAGATGCTGTTGTGGTTTGATGAGAGAGTTTCTCATCTTGGCCAGCTTAAATCCTCCGTCTGGAGTTGATTGTAGCACATGTATATTTTATAGGATTATTATCATCAGCGGAGGAAGCAGATGATTATTATCTGATTGTTGTCTTCTGTGTATGGATTGTTCCTTTTTCTGGTCGGTCTAATTGTCAAAAGAATAAGTGTCCAACACACTACGGATTTATATGAAGCTTATGAGCTATGCCTCTCAGAACAGCTGGGAATTAAATAGTCATTATGCATGATTGCACAACATCAGAGCTCATTTATCATCTTTTAGTCTCGGTAACAGTCTGGGTAAGTTTACAAAAAACTTATGCAAGAAAAAGAAATATTACTTCTTTTTTTTGTTATTGGTGAATATGAAAAAATGTAGTCATCTATACTTGAAATTAACCAATTTCATCATACAGCATGGTTGTCAGTTTTATGCTGGTTAAACGAGGATAAATGATCAAGTAATTCAAAATGTTTACTTACCTATTTTCTTCTTTTAACTCTTAATAATCTTATTAAGACATCAGTAATAGAGATATTTAGCTATTTTTGGGAGCTCATATACTAAAAAACAAAATACATTTTAAATGTTAGTTACACAAAACCCAATGAGCCTTTTCTTTTTCATTTAACACTTGAGGGAGATCAGATCTGGTTGTTTAGATTGAGTTATAAAAGTTTTTTGTTTGTATTTTGTTTCAACGACAGTATGTACACTTAAACAAAATTGTTGTTTCGCCTCATTTAAAAAAAAATTAAAAACATAATGATCACAGAAATATCTATAAACTTATAATGAACATGCATTCTATGAAGATAAACAAATGAAAGCCAGAATTGCTTTTCAAATATGATTTATCATAATCATCATAAAGATGATTACGTTAATGTTTTGGCTAAGTACTATATGGCATCTAATAATTATTATCCAAATTTGCTAACCATGGTACAAAGTGCTAATTTCAAATAAATAAGTTACTTAAATTCCAGGGTTTGACCTCATTATAATCCTTTCACATTGTAATTATAACTACCTCAACACCATAGAAATACAATAAGATCTGTGGGACATCTCTTGTGGTTAGGAGAATTTTTACATTAATCTTGTCTATAACAGATGGTACAAATCCAGGTGCTACAGACCATCTGGTCATTCCTTTGAGAAATCATAACCACAGTGACACAGTTAATTACAGCTTGGAGTTCTAATTAAAGAAAACACCAAGAGCATGTTTAAGCTTCAGTTCTTAACCTTTATTATTTCACATACCATGTCATCTTCCATTTCAGTAAATACATTAATTATACATTTAAGACAAGAAACTAGTAAACATCAATACATCTTTGTGCCATATTAAGTCAAAAGTAACACATGTTTTAAGAACTGTGTAGCGCTAACAAGCAACAAACTTTAAAAGCAAATCCTTTGGGGTAATCAGGTTCCTTCATTATATATACTCACATATAATCACAAGGCAAAGCTCACAAGTGTTTTAAAGCATATGATTGGGTGGATACAAAAGCAGAATGTAAGTTAATTAAAATAACATAAAAACGTTTAAAAAAACAGTAAGACAACTGGCATAAGTTGAACCACCTTATGAAAACAGTCTGACCAGATGATTGGCTGACAGATATCGCGAGAGCTTTGCGTGAGTAAGATGGTATTAGACTGGTAGTAAACAAAACGGTCTAATTCAGGTAAAACAAATCAATAAATATAAACCGGGCATAGAAACCCTTAACAATTAAACTAGAAGCTTGATTTCCTCCTATTTTTCTATACAAACTGGATGAAGAATCTTTGGAGAGCCTGTAGAGGTAGGTGGACAAGCGTTTTGAGAACATCTTAATGGGCAAAACATGGAAATAACATGTCAACAGCGGCACAATATAAGAGACACATTATTCAGCTGCGCCTGCAAAAGATCTCAAATCACCTGAATTCCCTCATGTGTTCTTTGCCTGCTATAATACTAAGCTAAGAGGAGTAACTATCTTAATTCCCAAAAATATACATTTCCCTGTAATAGACTCATGTACAGATCTAGAGGGTAAATTTATAATATTTAAGATACCTAGAGATAAGCAAAACATTTGCATTGTTAGCATTTATGGCCCAAATTTTTAGGACTCCTCGTTCTTTCCCTCTTTCTTCACAGCTCTGTTGGATTATTTAGATACTTCACTTATTGTTGGGGACGATTTCAACGTTGGCCTAAATGAAGAAATATAGAGGCTTAGCATTATGGGAACTCAAGGCCGTGGGCAGTCAATGCATATAGTTAAGCAGTGTATGAGTGATACGGGACTTTGTGATGCATGGCACTCTCTTCTTCCTAACAGCAGTTAATACACTTTTTTCTCAGATGCATTCATCTTACTCTTGTTTAGATAATTTCTAGTCAGCAGCTGTCTGTTGACTAACATCTCAGGCACTGAGATTTATCCTTATAGTTATCAGTGATTATGCTCCTGTTTCTTTAATCCTTAAAATTGAGTTTTAAAGAAACAGTTTTAATACTTCATTGCTTGAAGATGTAGATTTTGTTAAACATTTTAAAAAAAGCATGGACTTCATATTTAGAACATAATGATCTCCCTGGCACATCATCATCTTTGCTGTGGGATGGTGGAAAGACAGTGATGAGAGGTAAAATATCTCAGCACATAAGAAGAAGAAGAAAACCAAAAGGTTCAAGAATTAGAGAAAAGAAAGCATTTGGAGCCTCCCTGGAAGAAGAAGCAATAGGTAAACTTCGTAAAGGAGAGGTAGAATTCAATAAATCTTTGACAAAGATTTATTGTCAGACACTTCCTAAATTATCTGATAATCAGACCAAGGCCGTGGATGCACTGCTAACAACAGTTGAACTGCAGCGAACCCTCAGAGGCATGGTCAATAAAAAGGTTCCAGGTCCTGATGGATTTTCGGTATAATTTATAAAGAATTCTGGAATATCCTTGAACCAACATTCCACAGAATGCTGCTAGAAACTGAAGAAAAGGGCAGGCTTCCACCAAATATGAATTCTGAAAATAGTAGCCTGCAGATCCTGTCTATCCTATCAGCTATCAACCCATATCTGTGATCAGGCTCAGACTGGTCATCTATGATACCAGGCAGTTGCCCAGTGGGCCGGTCCTAATTTCAGCATGCGAGTGCCGGCCCTCCTCATACCGGCCCCACCATTTAAGTACTTACACCCACACCTGTGAGTTAATAACTCAAGGAGCTCAAGACGTAATACAATCGTAACTACGTAATTGATGCATGCAGTATATGTAGCCCTTCATGCACATGCTTGTGACTGTTGGCATATGGTGTAATTTTCTATTTCTTCAAACTGTAAAATGGTGTTTCTTCAAACTGTATAATCCTTGCAACAAACTAAATTATAATAAAAACTAAAACGTTTTCTTTAAACCAAACTACAATGTTCCTCTTATATTTGCCGGATTTATGTTTGAATATTTTGCAAAAATATGACGGGGTTTTGCATCTGTTTACATTATTCCATTTCATTGCCCACATACCACCTAGACTCGCAGTGAATGCTTACACACCGCTGAGCTTTCTTGTATTCTTTCTTGAAGAACTGCCTGTCTACCTCTATATTGTATTGTTTTATGTTGGTGTTTTACAACACTCGGGCTTACGTTGTAGACCTAGGATGTGTGAGTGGGTGGGTGGGTGTCTGGCTGGCTTGTTTTGTGCAAGTGTGGACTCAGCAGCAGTCACTGTTGCATCCGTGTTAATAACCAAAGCCAGTGAAACCGCATTATACAAGTGTTGGTGATGGTTGTCATGTGATGGTTGATGATAGATTGGTTAATCCACAATGTGTATTCGTATTGTGTTTCACACGTGAGACACACACGTTTGACTGCTTCGATTTATATATTTTTTTTTTTGGGGGGGGGTCCATAAGTGGGCCAGTGTACATGGAAAAATGCCAGGGCCGAAATCGTTCCCAGTCCGAGCCTGTCTGTGATTAACGTTGACCTTAAGATTATTTGTAAAGCCCTTGCAAATGTTTACAAAAAATAACACCTTGTTTAATCCACTCATATCAAACTGGCTTCAGAAAAGGAAGGCATGCATCTAACAATTTACGCAGATTGATACATCTAATACACTATTCCTAGAGTGAAGACACAAAAGCCAACAGTTAATTGGAAGTATTTGTTTGCATCTTTACATAAATTTGGCTTCACTAGAAGTTTCATAAATTGGTTGATAATACTATACAGTCACCCAACTGCATGTATTAGAACAAAACAATCAAACTTCTTCTAGCTTTAATCTGCCAAGGGGCACTGGGCAAGGATGCCCACTCTCTCCCTCCTTGTTTGCTATCGTTATTGAACCACAAGCTGCAGCAGTCACACAAACCAATGATATTAAAGGTATTAAATGCAGGAACATAAAATGTACTGTAAAGCCAGTCTTTATGCAGATGATGTATTACACGTTCTCTAGCACTCAAAAATTTTGCTCTCTCCAGTAATTAAATTGTTAGAATATTTCTATATTTTATATTCCCTAACTGCTGTTCATACTCCCTGAACTGCAGTCAGGGAATTTTAAATGTTTAGGCATTAACATCTCTCTAAACTGGTAGATTTAATTAAATGAAACCACATCCAATTATTTAAAAAGTGGAAGATTATCTTTCTAGCTGGAAATCCTTACCCAGATCACTCAATGCCAGGGTTGTTTAAATAAAAATGATTGCGTTGCCAAAAATAAATTACCTATTTTCTTTTATTCCAAGAACTATCCCCAAAATGGTTTAAATCTCTAGATTATTCTATTACCAAATTGCTCTGGAAATATAAACCCCCATGTTTTGAAAATGCTACAGAAGACAAAAGACAAAGGAGGATACTTTCTGCCCAACTTTTATCATTACTTCATAGCAAACACATCTGTAAATGGCTAAAAAACACCTCAAAAGATGAGTCCTGGTTAGATGTAGAACAATCTCTATCATATAATATTAGTGTTGCAGATCTTCAATTCATTAGTTCAAACATAAAAAGGCATATACATTTTTTAAAAATCAGCATTAGCTCATCCTTTACAGCTCGGTGGGAGTTTCTTAAAATGACAGCATCCTTTCTAATACCATGCAACTTTACGCCCCTTTTTAACAACACTGATATCACAAAAAAAAAAAAAATCTATGATAAGCTTTCCCAATTGAATAGGAAAAGAAACAAGTAATGCACGAGATTACTATATACAATACGTACACTACAGTATGGTTATGCACTCCTGTACAGAGGTTCTGGTGTCTGGTATATGAGGATCTGTCAAACTGTCTGAGATGTAATGTTTCACCCTTTATGTATCATAAAGAAAACTATCCTTATGAACTGGGAAATAAAAACGGTCCAAATATTAACCAGTAAAGACACAATCTGTGGATACCTTCGATTGGCTACTTTTCCTAGTAGGAGTGTGTGCCTTGTGCTCTATCGCCTCTGCGCCCCGTCGCTTGCATCTCTTTCTCCAGGGACTGGCTCTCCCTGCCTGGTCTGTGGGGGAACAGGCCCCAAACTTTAAAGAAAAAAATAAAAGTAAGTGGGTTTTTTATACTTATTTGGAGATAGATGATCAGATTTAAACTTAAGGTTAAGCAGAAATTTACAATGAAACCTTGCAATTTTAAATCAACACATAATATAACACATAGCAACACCCATTCCTTCTCCTCCTGCCCTTTGGAAAATATCATGCAGGTTGCAAAATAGAAGGTTACAGCTCAGACAAATTTAATATGAAAAGTGAAGACCATTCCGCCAAGGTAAGGTGTAAATATTTCTGAAGGATGAAGAGGCTTTCTATCATAAAAGAAAAAAAAATGCTGCCATTTATTTTGGCAACCATGGGAACTCTCATAAGATTGGCTTAAAAACTAGGAAGTTGACACAGACTACACACCTAACAAAGGTAGACTGTACCTTTAGGTTTGAAAAGAAAAAGACTTTACTAAGACAATTTTAATTGAGATGACTGATTGTTTATTATAAATGTTACATTTATCCCAGATGACAAATGAGAATGATTATGGTTAACATTTGAACATTTCCTACTTATTGCTACATTAACTAAGGCAAGTGGGGTATTAGGTCTGCAGTGTTTTAAATGCTGTTCTTGGTTCTTCTGTGATCTCCTTGATAAGGATCATCTATTTCTTTCAAGTAGTTTTGCTCAGCCAGCCTCATCTTGAGCAGTTTATCACTGTTCCTTGTATTCTCCTTCTGAAATAATTGCTTTTGATGTTGTTTGTTGGGGTACCAAATCTTTAGAAATAGCTTTGAAACCTTTCACAGACTGATACATTCATTGCTTTGTTTCTTTAAATGATGATTTGTTGTTGCTGTTTGTTTTCTTTTTTAGATATTTTAGCCTACTTTATGTTATCAGAGGTTCTATGTGATGTATTCATCCTGCAGGTCAGACAGCAATCATACCTTGGTGCAGTTTAATTCAGCTATTAAATGTCTAACATTTGTTTACTTAAAATTAAAGCGTGATTTTAAAGAGGCCTTCATTACCTGTTTACATACCACCAGGTTAGTTTTGATAACTTTAGTCCCTCAGGCAAATCATTATTTAAAAATACTTAGTAAAAACGTTTTCTTTCTTTTGAAAATGCAAGAAAGGACATCAGGTGTTCCCTTTGAATTAATTGTTTAGTCACAAACTCCTTATATATTGCAAATATTTGTTGTTTTCATGCCTTACATTTTTAAGCTTAAAAAGCCATAAACCTTTTCCGGGTGTGGAAAGCCCATTTAGCTCCTAATGTGTTTTTTTTAGCTGGCTCATAGGCACAGCACCCTCAACAAAAGATCCACTAAGAACATTGTTTGTTAGTTTCTGTTAACACATCTACATGCCAATGTTTTAATAATAATCTCCATGCACAAGACACTGCAAGAAATCTGTTACTAGAAGAGAGCATGTTCTTTGAAGCTCAACAACATAGACATGCATGCAAACACTCCTTGATTGAATTCTCCTGATTACAGTTAGACTGCTCTAATGCCCAGGCTCTTTCTGTGAACATGACAATAATATATTTTGAAGTTCCTCAACTCTGGAACCTAATTGTATTGTTTTCAGAGGAAAACTGCACCATTGTGGGGTACATGAACAGTAAAAATGCAATGAAAACATTTGTTGTCCACTCAACTACTGGTGTGTACAAGGTCAAATAATCCACACTCACAATCAGGCATGTTTCTCCCTTTCCCTGTGAGTGAAATGCAGTTTAAGATGCAATTGATGATGTAACGTTCTTCATGTCTATGCTTGCAGAGAATCAGGTTTAATAATTCAGATAAACATCTGTAAATGACAAGGATCATGATATAGACCTGGTTTAGTGGAAAACATTCTCTCTGCTTTTAGGTAATCAGGAGGCTAGAAAATATTCAAGATCATTTTATTGACGCATTACTGGTGATACACCTGCTGGGTTACATTAAATGTTTTTTGTTGAATGCATTAAAATACTAGTTTACTTTAAAGCTCAATTCACTATATTCATCTTGCCATGCATAGTAATATTTCTAAGTATGTTTTTAACCAAATTAGAAGGAATTATTAATATTTAATCAAATATCCAGTCCTGTCATCTTTATTTAGTAGGTATATGGCTTTTATTTCCCTTCTGTTTTTTATATGGAGTGTGAATATAGGGATACAGGGTGTAAAGCCTCCAACTATCTTAAAATGGGAAATGTTATTTTTGTTCTCACATCAATACCTGGTTCTTCATACATAATGATCTTGAGATATCCCTCAATATCAAGTGGTCAGTGTTTGTGAGTCACTGGGCCCTTGATCGAGTTAAATCTTCATTTCTGGAGGCAAAGTGTCTGATTAGCTTAGTTCCAGATTATCTAGTTATTATTGAGACATTAGCTATTCTGAGGCGAATGTTAAACATATCAACATCAACACATATAGATTGATGCAAGTTTGGTGCATTGTGTCTTTTTTTTTACAAATACATTTACCTAGACCAGAAAAAAGGTCTGAATATAATAAAAGTTTTATAGTTTTCCAATGTAAAGGATATGCAATCTCACCTTAAATACATCGAGATATTACAGCATCCCTGTTTGCTTTACTAAAATAATACAATCAATCTAAAAGCAAGCCTTTTATAGTATTTTTGATAGACATTAAATACATTCATACCAGATAAAACATTTAATAGAGATGTGCCTGGAACAATTAAGATATGTCCGCTTAAACAACATAGGTTATAATAATGAGAAGACAGAGCGGATTGTTTCGAATAATATACATGCATATGCCATAACCATCTGATACAAATTTTATCATAAAAGATGGGAGAAGTTTTATTCTAAGAATCTATATACACTATATTGCCAAAAGTATTTGCTCACCTGCCTTGACTCACATATGAGCTTAAGTGACATCCCGTTCCTAATCCATAGGGTTCAATATGACGTCGGTCCACCCTTTGCAGCTAGAACAGCTTCAACTCTTCTGGGAAGGCTGTCCACAAGGTTTAGGAGTGTGTTTATGGGAATTTTTGACCATTCTTCCAGAAGCGCATTTGTGAGGTCGCACACTGATGTTGGACGAGAAGGCCTGGCTCTCAGTCTCCGCTCTAATTCATCCCAAAGGTGTTCTATCGGGTTGAGGTCAGGACTCTGTGCAGGCCAGTCAAGTTCATCCACACCAGACTCTGTCATCCATGTCTTTATGGACCTTGCTTTGTGCACTGGTGCACAGTCATGTTGGAAGAGGAAGGGGCCAGCTCCAAACTGTTCCCACAAAGTTGGGAGCATGGAATTGTCCAAAATGTCTTGGTATGCTGAAGCATTCAGAGTTCCTTTCACTGGAACTAAGGGGCCAAGCCCAGCTCCTGAAAAACAACCTCACACCATAATCCCCCCTCCACCAAACTTTACACTTGGCACAATGCAGTCAGACAAGTACCGTTCTCCTGGCAACCGCCAAACCCAGACCCGTCCATCAGATTGCCAGATGGAGAAGCGCGATTCGTCACTCCAGAGAACGCGTCTCCACTGCTCTAGAGTCCAGTGGCGGCGTGCTTTACACCACCGCATCCGACGCTTTGCATTGCACTTGGTGATGTATGGCTTGGATGCAGCTGCTCGACCATGGAAACCCATTCCATGAAGCTCTCTGCGCACTGTTCTTGAGCTAATCTGAAGGCCACATGAAGTTTGGAGGTCTGTAGTGATTGACTCTGCAGAAAGTTGGCGACCTCTTCGCACTATGCGCGTCAGCATCCGCTGACCCCGCTCCGTCAGTTTACGTGGCCTACCACTTCGTGGCTGAGTTGCTGTCGTTCCCAAACACTTCCATTTTCTTATAATACAGCTGACAGTTGACTGTGGAATATTTAGGAGCGAGGAAATTTCACGACTGGATTTGTTGCACAGGTGGCATCCTATCACAGTTCCACGCTGGAATTCACTGAGCTCCTGAGAGCGACCCATTCTTTCACAAATGTTTGTAAAAACAGTCTGCATGCCTAGGTGCTTGAATTTATACACCTGTGGCCATGGAAGTGATTGGAACACCTGATTCCAATAATTTGGATGGGTGAGCAAATACTTTTGGCAATATAGTGTATTTAGTCTACATCTACTGTATAGGCACATAGCTAAAATCTATGACAAGAATAAAACTTGGTCATCTTACATAAACAAAGCTCAGTTTGCAGCAGTTGTGAAATTATTTTGTATTATGTTTACTATAACTGTGCCCCAGGCAACCAGTGTGGTATATTATGTGCTTTCTCTCCCATTTAAAAACAATATTTTTATACTAAGGCAGCCTATGCTTAAAGCTTTATCTCTCATCATATGTCTCCCGCAAGCTCATAAATCCATCCTGCTCGTGGGCGCCAGGACTTAAAATGTTATCATTTATCCATATATTTCCCCCATGCTTATGTCAGCAATCATAAATTCAGCTCATATTTCATTTGATCGACACTTCGAATCCCTCTGCTCCTTTGGATCACTTTGGAAACAACTGCTGTAAATTTTCACTATGATGCTTTAAATCACAAACGAGCTCACGGACATGCTGCTATAAATAGCCTGCTGGGTTTTACATCAGAGGTTCTGCGCTGACGGCAGAAAGGCAAAACTACACGACACAATCGCATGAGGCCTTAACGTTTGATTACAAGAGCTGCCTCGTCATCATCTTCCATTTGAAGAGAATATACTGGGTGCATGCAGCTCAGTCGTGCATTAATATCAATTATGCTTTGTCTGAGCCAGATTTCAGAGCGTTGGCTGACATTCTATTATTGATGGTGCAACTGGTGGTGTTATATTAGTCACAGGCAGTGACGATAAGAGTTTTCTTTGTCAAATTCTTATTGTTGTGCAGTGAATATTTGAATGGTCCATTTTAAACATCAGAAATAAAATATAATATATATATATATATATATATATATATATATATATATATATATATATATATATATATATATATATATATATATATATATATATATGTATGTTTTTTTTTGTTTTTTTTTTACAAATTTCTGATTACCGTACATTTTTTAATGAAATTTTGCAGAATGTATTTTATTTTTGTCTGTAATCTTTTCTGCATCAGAATATGCTTCTTATAAAGGACAAAATGTGCTGAAAGAAAAAGGAAATGTTGGGTACACTTTGATTATACTCAGTCTACTGAAGCAATCACTACCAAGACGTGTTCAATAGAATGAATGCTTTGCCTCAGGCACTTGATTGTATTGTTTCCTAGCTATTGATTTGGGGCCGAATCAAAAGCTACTGTATGAATAGGCTACCACAGAGCATTCATTTTTAAAATGCAAGAAGGACAAGGAAGGTGCTTATTCAAACTCTAAATATTCACATCAAAAAACAGATAGGGTTTATTGGTCCTGCATATAAATGAGCATGTCTGTAAAAAACAAAAAAATAATTAAAGAAACAGAAAACTACCCAAGGTGCAGAGTTAAAATCTATGTGAAGCAAGTGAACTGTCTTTTAATTAGTTTTGTTTTCCAGCATTTATATACAGTTTATGATGACTCAAAAATATAAATTATATCACTTGTCTTACTTGATCCAAATCAATTGCATATAGCCTACTGTTTGTATATAAAGCTACTTTACATATCATACATCAGAGAGGAACCTCAGTTGACACCTCATGCCCACACACATTTCTTTGTGTGTAGGAGTGGGATATTGTGACAAGTCTAGAATATTGTTTGACTCAAGCTTACCAAACCCTCCTTTGCATTGTGAAAGCCACATTATTCTTATAGAATTTCAGGTATTAATGCAAGATCCACTATGTGAATGCAACTTCCATATAATATCTTAATACATGCGGTGCATCTTCTCCCTGCTAAAACAACAACTAGATGGATGAAGAGGTGTCATTTTATGCCAAGTCCATTTGAAATCCCATCCCCCAGAGCTACAAACAGAAGTCTTCCTCAGCTAATGAAGCATCACAAATTAAAAAGCTGCAGCCCTGAGATCAAACCCATCCTAATACATCAGAATGTTCCTATCATTGAACTTAGGTGTAGTGAAACAGACATAGTGAAACAAATACCATCATCAGTGTGTGGTTATAAAAAAGATTTAGCTGCAATAGCAATCAGCCCTTCTTGTTTATACCTTATTTATATATTTCAACTTAGCACGTAACCATGCATATTTCATCTACTGTAGCCTCCTATTTAAGGGAACATGTTTCTTCTTTGAAAACAATCAGTGATTTTATTGAGGAAAGAAGCAATTACCTGAACTCTTTGCTACCGTTTTTATACATGTAGACCTCTCCAAGAGTCTTAATGTCATAGGGTATTAAAAACAAAAAACTTGCATCACAGAGCAAATAAATAGACAAAAAGCCGATCTGAAACTGTCCGAATTTATCTATTGGTTTGAAAATTGTTTTATCCAACAACATCGTGGACCTGAAGTTGTCTTATCTAGCTCTCTCGCTGAATACCAAGGTGTTCACTTGGGATTTACTCTGCAATATATACTGTCTGTCTGTCTGTCTGTCTGTCTGTCTGTCAGTCTGTCTCTCTATCTCTCACAATAGATAGATAGATAGATAGATAGACAGACAGACAGACAGACAGACAGACAGACAGACAGACAGACAGACAGACAGACAGACAGACAGACAGACAGAAAGGAACCATAGATTGATTTAGAAACAGATATATTGTTGTAAACCTATAATATATTTACTGCCTACCCTACCTATTAGGGGTGGTGAATATGTTATTTTATCAGATATACTCATACTCTGACTGTCATATTTTGTTTGGCAAGACATGGCCTATTGGCTGAGTGTTAGAACAACAAATGAAAGTGTGAACTGAGCTCAAATCATGGTCAAACAGATTATTCTGTACATATGTGGAATAAAAAAAAAACTTGACCACAACTTGCATTAGGTTTATTAAGAGTTTTAGAGTTTATTAACAGAACTCGTTCAACCCCATGTCAAACACGTTTCAGTTAAAACCTCTTGACTAAACTACTAAAACTAAAATAAGCTACCATGTACACAAAGAAGAAAGAAAAACATGGTATACTCATATTCAATAAAATGATGCAATGGTATTAGTTTAGCATGGATTTTATGTTTGATAATCAAAGTTTATCTTGAAAAATTTGGATTGTGGTCAAGTTAACTTTTGACTAATTTAGAACAATTTCAATGTGTTCAAACAGCTCATGTACTTAAATGTGCTTATATTTTTGTGTTGTTTAGTTTTTGAAAACATGAAAACATGCCAGTTGTTATTTTAGCCTATATTTTGAATGACTTCTGGTATGTGATTCATAATGTGTAGAACCCTTTGTACAGTATGGTGTTTTAAGATGTTGTTTTTGGCCAGGCCACATTGAGATTTCAGCCTTTGTCTAGCTAGTTTCCTCTCCTGTCCCTTCAGTTCAGAAGAGATGATAATTCTCTCACAGGAAATAAAAGCTCCTAAATTACACCTTATGAAAGAAAATAAAAACACCTATTGGATGCCTTCCTGTCACCAACAAAAATGTCTCAACAGCGTTTAACATGGATGGACAGATGTTTGCCTTCCTGTGGTCATGGCAGTTTTAGAGTTATGGGTGGACAGCCAAGTCCTGTATTGCAGCCACATACCGTCAACTCTCAGGGCCTCTGAGAGCCACAGTAATCTGTCATGTGAACAAACTTCAATTAAACTGAAATTCCCAAGTGTCAGAAACGTATCCCTTAGTAACCTCAAGTCTAACGATATAAAGACATTTACTTTTTTGGCACATCTTTACCCATGGATAAATTCCTTCTCTAAGATGCCTTACAAGAAACCTTTAAGAATAATGAATCACATCCATCATTTATTAGTGTTTGGCTGTTGAGACATTATGTCCTTTGTTTGAATTTGAAGGCATGAGTCATTCAAAATATGATGTGACGACCATTAAAATCTGTAGGCTGTGGGGTTGGGGGGGTTATTTCATGGAACATAGCTTTCACAGGTCTCCATCAAGACCTTATCTATTGGTCTGCCGCTGCTGACAGGAGCAGATCTAGATGAGGGATGATGAATAGTTTGTTTGTCTGTGCTAACTGAATGAATTTTTGCTCAGTAGTGACTCTGTAATGGGCTTCACACTGTTCCTCATTGAGTTAGTGAATTACTCCTGTACATGTGTATGTTGAAACGGTTCTATTAAGATTGCCAGGCATGATTATTCCTTCATTTGTCTCTTAGACTTTGGTGTACTTATTAGTTTCATTCACATAACTGAGATTCTTGCTCTTTATTTTGTTCTCAGTTATATACTTTTTTTCAGAATGAACACTGAAGGTCTCCTTTTATAGGTACCCTTATATGACATATACTGTATTACTATTTAAAATACATCAAAGTTACATCACTCTATACACTTACTTCTACCCACATATGGTACATGCTTTAAAGGGTGGAGATGACCGAACATGGTGTCAGCTCATAGACAGCACACTGGCATTTACAGAGACACAAACATGGCGAGTAGGGCAATATAGGGGAAACAGAGGAAGGTTCTGTGGAGGAGGCCAACAGTCCTGAGCCGTACTGGTTTATGCCACTGGCTAAGAGATTTGATGTGGCTGCCCTCTTCTCCTACATATGGTTCTTTGTGTGGGAACCATGAATTAATATTTGAACCAAACTCTGTTGATAAACAAAAATTACAGTAATAAATATCACGTCATGTGATCCATTTATGCAAAACGAATGCCAAATCCTTAATTTAGACAACAAATAAATGGGACAGCCATTTTTGTCCATTTTAAGTTTTCTATTATAAGAAATGTATTTAATTCATTTTCTGTACCAAAGCAAACCACACTGTGAAGAAGGGGTCGGTCAACAGAGAGCAGCTTCCCAGGGTTGGGCTGCTGATGTCAGTTTTTCCAAGGTGAGGCCGCGTCCCTGGATAAGCCAATAGAAGAAAGCATATATATTTAACCCTGTATAGGCCAAACAGAGGCTTTAAGAAACACAAAGATAATTTCAACATTTACCCAGTACAATGACAAAATAATGCTTGGGACATGTAGACAGCAATATAAGACATCAAATAATTTAGGGGTCTTTTAACTTAGTTGAGATTATGACTGAATTAATTAATTTATTTTAGACAATCAAGTAAAAAAAGCAAAACAAATGTAGCACTTGCCAATATTATATACTATTATTGACTTACATAATTACAATGTGTGTATAATTCAGTGCTTATGTCTGAAAGGGTGTATGAAGAACTAAAACTTGTTTAATCTTACCCCTTAACCTTCTTATAGTCCTTAACATTAGCGGAGAGACCAATAATATATTTTTTGTACATATTAAATACATATACCGGTACATACATCTTTATTCGTACAATTATTACCCATAGCCCATTCAACCACAACCATTGCAGAAATATACGGTATCCAATCTCCTTAAAGTACCAATTTATCTACACAGCGCTTCTTCCATAACATGTTTTTTTTGTAAGAAAACCAGGTTGGGCCTTTCTCTAAACAGGCTTATGTTTAGATAATGTTTGTTCCATACTTTAACGCCATTTATAGAAATACACGTTCTTTTCATGTTTGCTCAAGCACATTAGATTTTGAACTTTAGATAATCTTGGTTATTATACTATCCTCTCTCTTTTGTTTGCTGTTTGGTAGCTGTTAACTTCCAGCTTTATACATTAATTGTAAGGATTGAAATTTTAGGATTTAAAGCAAGCAAGTAGGAATTAATGAATAATGGATTAGTGTGTTCATAACTGGCCTTCAATTATCCCTATGGCTATTTTGTGCAGCATGCATAGCAGTTTGAGAGAATAATTTATTTCTTATGGATGAACAACAGTACAGTTTTGACACCTGCTGACACTCCATTTTGTTCTAGTTTTATAAGCTACTCCAGATGAATGACTGGTAATTAAAATTCTACTTTTGTTTCCACCCATGACATTAAGAACTCTTTTCACATACATTTTTTTTTTTTTGCATTACTGAACTCCATTGTGGGTATTTGGACACCTGTTGGGAGAATTTGCTTATTTATTTAGAGTTGGGGACGGCGCATTTCAAGCGGTCCCTGAAGCTGTAATACATTTCATGCAAATTAAGTCGAAACGGTTTTTAGAAACATAGATGCATAAATTTTTTTTGTTTGCTTTACTTATATGGAAAATGGACTTTACAAGCTATTCAGAAATTCACACGCACACTTACAAAAGTTGTCAGAACATATTGCTATCATCAACATTTTGATGCATGAGGCCCCTGTATATAAAGCCTTGATCTACATTGACAGAGGTTCTTGGCCTTTGCCGTTTAAATACAAATTTTAAACAAAATTTGAAACTGTAAGCAGATGAATGTCTTCTGTGATTGCAAAACAAAACAAAAAAAAGTTAATTGAGGAGCACAAGAGAGTTAATATCTGTGCAGGACATGCTACCGGTTCTTCATCGATTGTAGGCAATGCTGTAACTATCTGTCCTGACTGCTAAGGTATTCTCACATTTACCCACATATAAGCTCATATTTATCGTTTTACCTTCTTACTTTTCATCCTCAGTTAGAGTAAAATTGTGATCCTAAAATGGACTGTGAGCCATCATGGGTATGAATCTTCATATAGTAAATAAAGGGTTCTGGTGAATCAAAAATCCATTTGTCATTGAATTGGAACTCTAAATGCTGGGTTCAAATCTATTTGTTTGTTAGAAGAACACTTAAAGACTCACAAGGATAACAAGCTTGGAACTATAAAAAATCAACAGTTAGCCTAAAGTGATTTCTTTTAGATTCTAATGTCATTCTTACCAAATGCTGTTGTGTAAATAGATAAATTTGCTGAATGTGAGTTTATTTGTGAGCAATTAGCAAATGATGCAATTACCTGACTACTTTATAACTGATTTTTTGCTTAAAATGTTAAATACCGGTATATATTATATATTTCTTACCGCGTAACAATGAAGTCTGCCGTCTCTGTGTCATAAACAAATAAAATTTAATACAACTCTAAATATATTAGTTAAAAGGTATTTGTTAAGGCCCTTTCATCTATAATCATGCTTTACTGAGAATAGCTACACTGCTCTGTGCTTGCATAAATAAACATTGCCACCTGCTGCCAGCCTCGAAGTGAAAAGATAGCACCAATAACCTTCTTAAAACAGTTTTATTAACCTGGATATTACGTTTTGCATGCTGACTTAGATTTAATTTTACTGCTAGATCAGAAGACACTGTCTTCTACAACCTCAGAATAACACTTAGAGAAAGACGAGCATACTTAGATTTATCACTTTACATTTATTTGCTTTCTCTCTTCAGCCAGAGCAACTGTTTGAAAGTTAAAACCGTCTCATAGTCTGTAAGAGAGGCAGGTAGGTGGGGCAATGACTGTTCTACCCAGGGGGTGAAAACAGTTTGTGGTGACTCTTAGCAGATGAACAGTGGAGATGTGCAGCAGATAGCTCTCAGGCACACAGGAGAGCTCGTTAAGGAGACAGCTGAGAGGGATAATGGAAGATTCTCAATTTGCTGTCTGCTAAAGGGCCAAACTAAAAAAAGGTGAAGCCTTACTGAACTATTGTTGTGTACATTGGCATCCTGTTAGACAAGTAATGTTTGAAGCTCTAAAAAGAATAGGGAGGACTGTTTCTACCTGTATGTCACTGAAGTGAGAGGCTGAAATATGGTAGTAGCAGTAAATTTGTAAAATACACCCAGAAAGGGCAGTAAGCTTTACCTAATGGAGCTTGTCCAAAGTCAGCTTTCAGATCTTGCAGTTTCAGGGCAGCATAATGAATGAAGTGGGAAGGATCTGTCTACGGCTTGCCTCTGTTCTTGTTGGTTAATCATCAGAAAGAGTGTCTCTGTAAATCTCTGGGGAAGGAAAAGAAAGGCTCAATTCACTTTTTACATTCATTAATCTTACATGGGCTTTAGCTGAGTAAACCTTTACTTGACCAGTTTAATTAAATTTCCTGTATTCTATACTAAACCATTACCCATGGAGAGTCTGATTAGTTAACTCAAGCTTGCAACCCCCTTGACAGTTTTCCTTTACTCCTAGCCTTCACAGGTAATGGTGGAAGATTGTAGCAATCAGTAGAGATATAGACCTCTGTGCCATGGTTTCCCTGGAAGAAATTATTTTTGTTGCCTTTTAGATTCTTGAGAAGAAGGTAATTGGCTCCAGTATAGTCATGCATACTGTCCTTTCTTGCTTCAGAATGACGTGTCCACACAGCTGATTTTCAAGGTTTATTAACAGAAAGAAAAAGGAATACAAGTATTTTCACAACTAGCCTCCTTATTTAGTGAACTACACAGAATAGTTGGTCATTTTAAAGGAGTTTGGAAGTGATTAAGGGATCTAAGCACCTGCATGAACACATATTTATTTTCCATTCAGCTAAATACAAATCTCATTGACAAATTGAATGATTTTTTTTTCTGGAAATGTAGGTAAAAAAAAAACTCCATATTTATTAGCCCTAATTTATTCAATTAATTCTAATTTACCCCTGACAGCCAAAAGGAACTGTTCTGGCTTCAGGCCAAATATAGGAGAACATCAAACCCAGATCCATAAATTCGACCTGGGCCAGGGTCTTTTCACACAATGGCACAAAACCAGCGCAGATTTGAATTGCAGCTCTGAAACATATCTGAACCAAAATTGGGCCACAGGTTCTACAAAGTTACTTCATCTGGGCCAGATATGGTACGGATACAGAGTTCTTTAAAATGATTTGGCTCATATGGCTCTGGGCTGGGACTGAGTCACAAAATGCATCCCAGTTTAGGTTCCACGTTAGTAATACTGATTTGTACATCAGGGGGCCTTTTCAATAAGCAGGTTTGACAAAATCAAATCCTCAACTCTGAATTAATCTAGCTTAAATTTGGAAACTCTGAGGTTTCACTTTCATAAAAGCAGCTGCTAGATAGTTTAATCAACTCTGAATATGCCAGTATGCAAGTACCATGTACCTGCTGGCAAGTACCTTTGGAGCCCTCATATCATCCCTACACGGCTTTTCGCACTCAAGCAAGACTTAATCAATTCACTGTCATTCTATTTGGTCTAAATGGAGCGCCAGTGACCTTTCAGAGGCTGATGAATATGGTCCTCAATGGGTGGGAAGACTTCAGTGCTGGTTATCTTCAGCGACTCCTTGGAGAACCACATCAAGCACCTTAAAAGGGTTTTAAGAACCATTCAACAAATAGGGTTAACATTAAATAATGCCAAGCGTGACTTGGCAAAGCAGAAGACTCGATACCTCAGAAACCAGCTGGGACAAGGGCAGGTGGACAAGGTAGAAGTCATCCTAACTTGCTCTAGACCAAAACCAAAAAGGTGGTTCAGTCCTTCCTGGGTTAAGCTGGGTGGTATCACCGTTTTATACCCCAGTTTGCAACCATTGCTGCCCCACTTACTGCACTTACCACCAAAGACCAGAAAAACTTGTTACCTGGACTGAAGAATGAAGAAGGCCTTCAAAACCATTAAAAACATCTTTGTTCATCTCTAGTCTTCCACAGTCCTGACTTCAACAGAAAGTTCTTGGTGCAAGTGGATCCATACAGCCAGGCAGAGTGGGGCTGAACAAAAAATTTAAGTTGCTTCGTATTTTCACTGTGAAGGATGGAGACAGTATCCGTGGATGAAGTTTAAAGAAGACACGGATAATGGGGAATTGTTGTCATTAACTATCATACAGTAACTATAGAGCTGCTCCATTGGGCGTACATGACCAGAGCAAAGGAAAAATGGCAGAAGTGAAATTTTGCGGAAATTCACTTAAGCCTTGAACCAATGGAATCATTCAGAGCCTTTTGCAAGATAAAATCCCCTCCAAAAAATGTAAAGCTGTCCAACATAACCTTGGGTTAGTTTTTATACTATCATCCGTTTTTCATGTAAAACAGTTTTTCAAATTAAATTATTTTATGTGTTTCATTTAAAAAGAGAAACTGAAATGAAGGAATCTCTCTAGAACAGGATGCTAAATGCCATGAAATGGAGAGAGAGACTGATGGCCTCCATCAGTTTGGAAACCTGTGAGTTAAGCCAACACCGGTGTCCACTGTCTGTCTGATGGACATCCTGCCAGTCTCCCTGAGAGAAAACACAGAAATCACCAGTAGGCAGTACAGCAGCCAACCAACCCTTCATAGTATTTCTGTCCTCCCCCTGCCTTTCATTTTCCAACAATTTTCTTTTTTAGATAATGGAATATTCATGGTTTCTGCTTTGATGTATTTATTTGTCTGAAAGAATTTGGAGCCATTATAATTAAAAGCTGGGGGGAAAAAAAATAATACACCCATTTAAATGTACTTTTTTCATGAAAACTTGGACAGGTAAAGTAATTCTTACCTGACAAGTAGGGCATGCTTAATAGCTGTATTAAATGCCATTTATTACCTGGTCAGTCAAAATAAGGAGAGCAAAGTAATTCAACTTAAAATGTTATTAATATTTTAGCCAATCAATGTTCATTAAATTCCTTAAAAAAAGTCATTTCAACTATATTAGTAGAAATGAGAGTTATGAGGATTTTATTTAACGCCCCTAAAAGCATGACATTCAGATGAGCCAGTTCCTCGCCTGGATTAATTAATCTACAGGGCTTTACTATTTATTTAACATGCACCAGTTCTCCATGTTCCTACTCTAGCAGAGATCTTTTATAGTTGTTTAAGATTTTAAAAGCCTAGCTTTGATTTTATATTAATTGGCAAAATTAAAAAGTCTCAAAGGTGAAGTTCTTTCACCTCCTTTCTTTATCAGTTTCATGTCTTCTGCTTCAATTTCCAATCCAGAAACTTTACTACATTCTCTGGTGTAATTGAAAATTGAAAATCTCACACTGGGAATTCAAGTCAGTTAAAATAAAATAATTTTACAATACAAATTAGATATTAAAAGTTGTTGTAGTATTTGATAGATCTTGATGGCTGTAAGTAGGAGAGACTGCCTGTAGTAATTTCTTACAACAGATCCAGAGAAGACTCTGAATGAAAACCCCGATGGTGTAAAGCAGCCTGATGAAGAGGATGCTCAAAGTGTCCACAAAGGTATTCATCTTTTAAAAAAACCCTTCTTTGTAAAATCATCTCCACAGATCTTAGATGAGTTCCTAGAATAGATCTTCTTTATCAGCTAATGGAAATTCTTTAAATCAGTGGCTCTGATGATGCTACTACCACCAGAACAGAGGATGGCAGAAGAAATCAGGCTACATATACCAAGAGTTTTTATACTGTGTTACTACCAGTAACATATTACCAAAGTAATGCATTCCCCTAATATATTATGTTTGATAGTAACAGCTTAATATAAAGTGTTAAATTTTAAGGTGGGTAACTGAGCTGAACAACCCATGGCCAACAGCCTACATAAAGAGGAGAAGAAGACTGTTTTTCTTTGTTGTTGTTTTATATCAGGAGAAGGTGGTTTTAAAAACAAAGAAAAAAATTGCAATATGGCTCAAAAAATATCTGTCTGTCTGTCTATAGATAGATAGATAGCATAATTTATGATTTTAACACCGACTCAGTCCTAGATCACAGCTAGGGTTGTGTTTGGATTGCCAGTACAATGCTGAATTGCAAGTCAAATTGCTTTTTTTTTTTTACATTTAGACACGTGTTCCAGACCAATAGTTCACACGATACAATTTTTTGTGGGATGTGATTAAATTAAGCTCTTTAGAAATTCAGTGCTTAGTGAGTCAGTGACCTCAATTGTCAGTTACGATGGTCAGTGACCCTGGGGACAAAAGCTTTGGATCACAGGACTGCAGTGCAGGGAAGAAGAATGGGATTTTAAGGATAAAAACTAAACCAATAAAAATGTCTTTTGTTTTTGTTTTTTTGGATTATAATCCAGCCTTTATAAATTGCCTTATATACTGCTATACAATCACACATTGTTATTTAACTAATGATAAATTCATTTTGTTACTGTTGATCTAAAACCCTTGGTAACCCAAAGGGATTTCTTGAAAAAGTACAGCTTTTACTCCTATTTACTGAAACAGTTGTTTGTCACCAGTGGCGTTGCCTGGCCTCGGCTTTGATTTTTCCAATGCATTAGGAGTTAAAACCTTATTTCACCTCTACCAAAGAAATCCCTATATTATATCATAAATTAATTTTAAATTATATTAATATTAATGTTTAATTGTAAATAAAGTCCCAGATAAAAAGGCACATGGATCTTATAGGAATACTTCTGTCTTGAAATTCCTGTTTTTTCTATCCATTGAATTAGGATATTGGTTTCTTGTATTACCATAAAAAGGACTAAGGACTTTTTTAGAATAAGTTCAGCATCATCATGTCTTTGTAAGGCAATTTTTGAAAAGATTGAAATTGTGGTGGTATTGGGTGAAACAGATTTAACCATGAAACTGTAGTTTTGATAATCAAGAATTTAGAAAAAAAAATCATCTTTTCTATATCTTTCTTTAAAGAGAGACCTCCGTAAGTGCTGCATCAGTCTCAGTATAGCTAAAAGCAAGATTAATCTAATATTAGTCAACCCTGAATGTTTATTTTATTATCTATTATTTTTCATAATCTAAAAACTAACCCAGATGATCGAAATGGAGAGGCTAGAGACTCAACATCAATAATAAAAAAGTGTAATTTAGCTGTTATATGTATGTAGGTTATATCGGTCAATATTTTTTAAGAGGTATTCATGGTGTAAGAAAAAATATGAGCCAGTAACTTGTTTTATATAGTACCAGGGCATATTTTAAATTTCTTTCACTCCAAGTCTTTGTTTAATGCAAGAGTGATACTTTCTCTCTAAATGTTTTTTTCATAATCTGCTAATCTGATATTTACAGATTAAATCAAATGTCTCTAGATGTTTATATACAGCGGGTTGTACATTTTGGAGTATTTTTCTAGAAATAAGATGCCGGAATGCTCAACTCCCCTATTTCTCATTGATTGGATATTTTGCCTGATGATATTCTTTCAATTAACAACCAAGGGAGATATGTCTCTATCTCGAAGAAACACAGGGAAAAGGTTTTGTTACAATTGAGACAAATATGAAGGATTTATGGGAAAGGAAGTAAGAGCAGAATATTAAGACTTTCCTTTCCCAAATTATTGAGGCATGTCTCTAAAATGGGTGAATGAAAAGTAACCTTTTATTTCATCTAACTGTACTTAGAGCTAATTGCTGTCTTAGAGGGACAGAAACTATTTTTTGAAAGGTCTTTGAAGTACCCACAGTACGGCTTTGCTGCCTTTTGTGCTTAGCACAATTAGTTTGGCAGCTGTATGAAGTTATTTCCTTGAGCTTGATGAATAATCATCACTCTGTACTTTAACATTAAATCAAACTGAGGGAGTTGCCATCACCGTGGAACCCAAAGACTGTTGTCCTATAAAGCTGTGCTAATGCTGAACCAAATTTAGTTAACCTCACTGTTGTGCAAACACCAGCTTTTTCATCTTCCCTTTTTCTTTCATATTTTATAGTGAGGATTGTCATGCATTAGGGTCAATACTGAATGTGGATATTGAATTTCCTCATTAGTTGTTGCCCATTTCCTGCTGGCTACAAGAGAAAGCAGCTGCAGCCTACATTTACTGAGGTCCAAGACGGATTTAAAGAATAATTAAAAACCTTGTTTGATGAAGTGAAAATAAAGCTGTGGGTGGACAGTAGCAGCTAGAAATATTCAGCTCTGATTTAATTTTGTACTGACACAAGATGATTTAACTTATTTTTCATGTAGTTTACATTTAAACACCTATTTTGGATTTGATAAAAACAGCAACATACTGTAAGCAATACTTTTCCTGTGCACATAAGGGTGCAATAGTAGTTTATATATTTAATATTTATGTTTCATTTATAAAACTTGAAATCTAAATCTGCCTGATGTATGAATCATTCTCCGCCTATAGCAAGGCAGAAAATATTATGATTGCTGCTTAAACAAATTTGTTTTTGCATCTGCTCATGGTTTACCCAACTTTTTTTTTTTTTTTTGGTTACCATAATCTGAATTTATCAGTTTTCTTGGCAGGTTGCTGGAGAATAGAGTCCAGCTAGTCGTTGAACTCTGAATGACTAATTTACTGAGTCTTATTGATTTAAGTTTAAAAGACAATTTACTTCTATATTGATAGACTCAGCTATTTGTGAAATAGACACTAAGTTACTCTAAATCACTTTTAAACAACTTCTACTGCTGCACTTTTCTACTGGGCAAAAACTAGATATTTAGTTTGCAAAATAAATATTTAGTTTGTTAAATAAGTATTAAGCTCCAAACTACATATTTAGTCATGAAATTTAATATTTGTTTTTTTTAAATAAATATTGAGATCCAATCCAAACTAGATATATAATTTGCAAATTACATATTTTGTTTGTTAAATAAATGTTTAGATCCAAACTAAATATTTATTTTTTTAAATACATATTTAGGTCCAAACTAAATATTTAGGTTTTTAAATAAATATTTAGCTCCATTTAACATATTTGTTTAACAAACTAAATATTTAGCTAGCACCAAGCTAGCTATTTAGCTAGCACCAAGCTAGCTATTTAGCTAGCTTGGTGCTAGCTAAAACCAAGCCAAAACCCTGAGGGCTTAGTGGAGAGAGTCGGGACACAATCAGGAGACAAACAATAAACCCTCTAAATCCACTGGCCTCCGGGGACGGGAACATGAACCCGAAACTTAACTAAAACTCATCACAAGCATGACTAACTGACATCACAACATCACATGAACAAACTAAGAATACACAAATAAATTAAGAAATACTAACTAATAATTATCTGGCCCCGATAGCTGAGCTGAACTGTATAAATAAATAGCAGCGGGAGCAGGTGTATAAGATAAGAAAATTAGAGGGCGGAAGGGAATGGCAGGTGAATGAAGTGAGTAATCAGATAAGCTACCACAGCTGTGATCATGACACTAACTTGTGATTTTCTGTCAGTGTGACGCAGATGCTGTAGGAGTTGTATAGAGATTCTCAGGCTTTTACTTTGCTAGTTCACTTGCGCTTTTTGGCAAGTGATTTAGCATATTTGCTAAATATTTAGCTAGCACCAAGCTAGCTAAATATTTAGTTTGTTAAATAAATATTATATTTGGAGCGAAATATATTTTTTAAAAACTATATATTTATTTTTCATACTAAATATTTAGTTTGAAAGTAAGATTTTTATAAATGAATGAATGACACAGTAAAAAAATGACTTGGAAAAAAAATAAACCCCTAAATCTTTTGTTTAAAACATGCTAAATAAACATAAATATTGCTGCTCATTTTTGGCTGCTTAACAATTGCTTCACAAACTGCACCCCATAGACAGCCAGTTACTAAAATTAGTGTTGCTTCTGAGTAAGTTTGCCAAAACAATGTCTGACTTTTATATGGTCCCTTCCCTGATCTCACCAGTGGTGACATGTTTAGCCACATGTCCACATTCAATTGCTGGTTGTATAGATGGTGTCCTGAGAACAATGTGAGCTACACTGATAATTAGGTGATTTAGGAGAAAATCAGATCTGATTTGGAGAGATAGCATCCATCCCACTTTGGATAATGCAGCTCTCTTTTTTGGAATCCGGTCGAATTTATTAGTCCTCCAAAACCCTGACAGCTCAGAATGCAGACCAGGAATGGTAAAAATGGTAAATGGCATGTACTTATATAGCGCCTTTATTCAAGTTAGGAGACCTGACCAAAGCGCTTTACACTACATTCATTCACCCATTCACACACACACTCACACACTGATGGTGGCAAGCTACATTGTAGCCACAGCTGCCCTGGGGCTCACTGACAGAAGCGAGGCTGCCGTACACTGGCGCAACCGGGCCCTCTGACCACCATCAGTAGACAATGCAGGTGAAGTGTCTTGCCCAAGGACACAACGACAATGAAAGTCGGAGTCGGGGCTTGAACCGTCAACCCTTCGATTACAGGGCAAACTCCCACATCCAACGCCACTGTAAGCAGAAGCAGAGTAATGGTTTAACACACCTCTCTGCAGCTTCTCTACTGTTACCCACTCATTAGTCTATCTTGACAGTGTCTGGCCCACTACCAAAATCAAATGAATTAGAAAAGAATCTGAAAGAAGTAAATCATGACAATGTAATTAAAATTAAATTGACTCCAACTGGGGGAAAAGTTAAAACAATTAAATGTGGTTTATTTAACAGATGATCTTTCTTCAAAAAGTCTGTTAGTTAATGATTTGATTTGTGATAAATAGATTTATGTTACCTTATTGCAGATTGATGATCATTTGAGTATAAATGAGGCAATTCCCTCTAAATTTTGACATATCCAGAAATACTGGGTGAGGATGAGTAGCATCATTCTTTCAGTCTCATTTATAGATCACCCCAAAGCTAGTTCATAATTACAACTCTTTTGGACATTTAACCCTTAGTTTCCCTCATCAAAATGGCAAAGCAACAAAACTTCTGTTTTTAACTTTGTATCATCCACCAGGTCCTTACTCTGATTTTTAGATCCGTTTTCAGACGTCCTATCTGATTTAGTTTAAAATACTGATAAGGTCATTATATTGGGGGGACATGCCAACATTGAAGGTGATTGCTTAAATGAGGCATTTAATCTTTGAATTGATTGGCTTTGTTTAAAATGTGAATAGTCCCACAGACTCTCATCTTCATACTTTGGACCTTATGCTGACATACAGTGCGACATTGAATGTGGAGAAATAAATATGCTTCCTCACAACACTGTCCTCACTGAACACTTTTTAGTAACCTTCAGGATTACTTTAACTGATATTTTGCCTTTGCCAAAGGAAGGTTTCAGTATATCAGATCGGTATCAGATAATGCAGTCATAAATTTTAAAGAATCAGTTTTAGTCTTTATATCCTCTGTATTACTGAAAAATACTGCAGAGGCCAACCATTTAATTTATTCCCCTTTATAAGTTGATGATTTTGTTGATGGGGTTACTAGTTCCCTACGTAATTCCTTAGATAATGTAAATCCTTTGAAAAAACAAAAACTTAAAAAAGATAAAGCTGGCTTTAAAATAGAGCTGCACACTTTGAAGTAAATTGCCTGGAAACTGAAGAGAAAATGGCACTCCTCATACCTACAGGAACCCTACCTAGTCTGGAAAAACAGTTTACTGCTGTATAAAAATACCCTTCGTAGAACAAGCGGAGCCTATTTTTCTTCATTAAAAGTCGAGAATAAGAACAACCCTAGATATCTTTTTAATACAGTTGGCAAATATGTTTAAGAGATACGTGCGAAGGTTGAAAGATAGTACAACAAAGTCATTCAGTATTTTAATTACTACTGTCTGAAATAAAAAAATAAAAAAACGTGTAAAATAAAGAAACTCTTATTGAAGGATATGAAATGATAAATAAGGAGAATGTTACACAGAAAGAGGAATCACAAATTAGGAAGAAATACTACAAAGAAAAGAGCTCAGGACAGATTAACACTCTAGAGTATATTAATAATCTCTAACAGATCATTTAAGGATGATAAACATCTTTTGATCTCCTGATGTTTTTTTTAAGTGGATACTCTAGAAATAAATCAATGTTGATCAAGACAAATAGTAAATTGATATGAAAAGGATCTGAAAATAATACACCTCATTCCATGAGTTGAAATATGTGCAATGAAAGATAATAATGAGTGATACTGCAACAAAACACCTGACGGTGAGACAGTTGCGGCATTATGGAAAACTGATGTGCTACTAACTTGTTTGGTATTAGTTTAATATGCTTTTTGAAATGTATTCTGTTTACAAACATTCAAGCCCGACTTTCTTAAGTCACATAGAGAGGTCTATAACTTTTTTAGGAAGGACAACAGCTCAACTCTGTTGAGTTGCACTGTCAGTCAAGGACTACAAAAGCTGTTACATTTCTGTCCTTTCTGCAGAAATTTGAGAAGAAGGTATCAGTTGGTAATACTTTGACATTTCACTAAACTTTTTGTAAAATAGGGTGCTACCCTATAATGTATTACTTAATAGTAACAGTTGACTGTGGAACTTCAAGGCAGCAAGAGTTTTGGGGCATTAGTACCAACTACAAATAAAGCTGATCATGAACTTCTAAAAATATTTATTTGTAAAGTGTTGCTGGGGAAGAAAGTATTATCTTTTGCCTCCTGTTTGTTGTTTAACATTTGTGCTGTCTCCAATGAGTTGTTTAGTTCACATATTTGGTAGTCCATTAAAAGTCATACGAAGTTCTCGTTTAGTTGTTTACTTAGAGTTTCCAAATGCAGACGGCCCTCTAATTTCATACACAGCTGTTAATGTCATTTTTGCATTTCATTACAATCCAGTCACATTCTTGAATGTGTTTCATTGGGGTTATTTTGTCCCACTACAACATATAGTGGTAACAAATTTGAAGTAAAAGACAAAATTATACATGGTTTTCAACATTTTTCACAACTACTGTACCTAATAAGTCTCCTGTGTCTGTGTTTTCAGCACACTGATTTAATAGTTTTAACAACGTTCTGTTGTGATAACAGATGGAATTCTTGTTGGTATGTCCCTAGTAGCTTTGTACCATTTTGCCAATTATTTTGCAAAATAGCTGAACCTCTGTCTTCTTAAATATATATTCTATATGAATAGCATTTTTAAGTCTTGCAAAATGTTTTCAGTTCAGCTTCAGTCTAGACTAAATTAACAACAACAAAAAATTCTATAATCTAAATCATTTTATCACAGCTGTAATGTTGAAGTGCCATCATGTTACAAGCTGAATCTCGACTCAGGTTTCAAGCTTTTTGGATTCTCTTACAGGTTTTCTTCCTGAATCGCCGCTTATTTATCTGAAGTTAACCTGTCATTGTCCTTGACTCGTTTCTTTGTCTTGTAGATGAAAGGCTTTGACGCAGCATGACTAAGCCACTGTAATTTTTAGATATGATTTGTTCCAGCTATTATTATGTCTCTTTATTTATTTTTTATTTATTTTTTTATTTTTACTTTTGGCCTAAAAATTTTTGCTATGTACCCTGGTTTTCATGAAATTGTTTGTTCATTAATGTTCTCTAACAAGCCTCTGATGCCATCAGGGCTGGATGGCACAGAGAATAAATTGCATATAATCAGATTCTGTTTACTAATTAGGTAACTTCTGAGATTAAGAGGTTGCAAAGGACTTCCTTTTGTGTAAACAGAGTAAATGGTTTGCATGTATATGTGAGATTTTGTTGGTTAAAAATAATAATAATAAATAAATGTGCCTTCCACTTGGCAGTGTTTGATTGTAACATAACAAAATGTAGAGAATTTCAAGGTGTATGTGTACTTCAAGACACCACATTTATTTGTTCCTCAAAGCCTGAGCAATATTTTTGGTGTCACAAGTAAACTGAGTACTGTACATGCCTTTATTTTCAGCTTGCCATTTTGCAGTATCACTCTTGGATTCATTCTTAATTCTGCCAGATACAGATTTCTCAAATGAAACCAGATCTGTTGAAATCAAAGTGCCCTCTAACATTTTATCAAGGTTCGGCTAATATCACTGTCTTGATATCACTGTCTCTCTGCTCCAGAAATCCAACCCATTCCCCTCCCTTGAGTGCAAAGGGGGAAACTAGACCCTGTCCTGCCCAGCCTCACTTGTGCATTCAGTTTAAGTGAACTGCACTGCAACCCTTAGACTTTAGTACATCAGTACAGCAGCAAAAACCACACCCAGCAAACCTATAGCTCAGACTGCAGAAGTGAAGAAAATGGGGGCTCCAGAGGAAGAAGCACCACGTCCACCATCAGATATCACTGTGTTTGGGGCCAACTGTACCCTCCATGGCCTGAGCCACATCTTCTTACCTGGTGGAGTGACTTTTCGTCGACTGCTTTGGGCCGCTGCATTTTGCGCCTCTCTTTCCATCTTCCTCCTCCAAGTGGCTGATCGTGTGATTGAGTATTACCAGTATCCTTATGTCACCATTCTGGATGAAATGGACAGTCCTCTCATGTATTTTCCAGCCATCACAATGTGTAACTATAATAGCTTCCGCAAGTCAAAGATTACAAGGAATGATATATTCTGGATGGCAGGGCTGCTTGGTGTGGAACAGGGTGACTTTGATGATTTCATGGCTGCTTTGGGACAACCGACAGACAACAGCAAGTTTTTCCCTAGCAAGACCTTTAACATGTTAGAGTTTGTGCAAAGGACAAGCCATGACATAGAAGAAATGTTGCTGGACTGCAAATATAGAGGCAAGGATTGTGGTCCAGAGAACTTCACAACAGTAAGTATGGATCCCTTTGTGAAATCTCAAGGAGAATCAGTGTAAGGTACACGTTGGCATTGATTTTAGTGTCAATATGCTGCAATTAGCTGTAAAAGCTCAAAAGAAATGTAGAACATGTTGCAAGCAAGTGATTCACAAAAATATTCATGTAAAGGGATTTTATAGAGGGAATTTAGATTTCAATAATTTACTTTTAAAGATGAATAAGTCTCCAATTAAAAACCTAAAAATCGATTTTTGACTACACACAAAAGCTTAAGGCTTTTTTAAGTTATTTTTTCTTCCCTCAGAAGGCTAATCTGTTTTTTTTTTATGTTATGAAGTCCAGTAGACATATAATGGAGATGTGTGGTAATAAGCTTGGTTCTTAAAAATAAGGGCTGTCATAATTAACTTTTTAATTTGTTATTAGAAGAACAAATGTCACTTTAGATCAAATCTAGCTGCTCTGTTGTTATTGTTTAATGAACCAACCTTTTAAATTATGTTTTTAATGTTAGGATTTGGGGGTTGGAAATGAAATTTTCAAAATGCAGGAAAGCATTCAAATACTTCTTTAAACTTGATGTCAGTTTTCATATTTCTGTGAAATATTTGATTTTGGGTTTTTTTCTGTAGTATTCTTAAAAGTGTCCATATAAATATGCAAGCTACTGAAGTGCCATATGGTGCAGCAAATGTCTGTTGACATCATGCATTATGAAGTAAACATATGTTGTTTTCAAAACCAGCACTGTTTTCAGAATATTATTGTTTTCCTTTGTAAATACATGTGAGAAATCTCCTTTTTTGCCACAGCAATAGCACTAAGTATGTAAATGTTTTGTGTTGCCGGACAAAGAAGAATGTGTGGGAATTCAAAGGAAACAGTGTTGTTGGCATAAAAAGGTGCTAATTTTTGGAATAAAGTCACATTTTAAGCACTATCAAAATCATATTGGAAAAAAAAATAGAACTTTATCATCTTGTAAAAACAAGGGGATGTTTATATTCTAATAAAGTCAGACAATTAAACAATTTCAAACCCCAATGATTTTCATTAATTACTTAGATGTTGTAAAGGGGCAATGATGATATTTGTTGAGACAATGGAGATTTGGCTTGTCAGCCTGCAGCAAACCTGAGGCATTAGAAGAGCTTTAATGTGGAAACCAGTGCACAGATCTGAGTCATCACCCTCAACACAAAACAGCAAATTTTGATACGGCTTTGGTCAGTGCAGTGACCTTGACTTTTTTCACATCTTCATGTTTAAAGGGCAAATTTCAGATAAATGTCGGAAACTGGAGATGCACTGGGGGCCTAAGTATAGAGGGCTCTAATTAAAGATTCATGTAGCTGCCTGAATTTACCCTCATCGACTTCTTCAGCCTGCTGATGTTAATGTGGAAAGCTTAGAGATAGCACAGAAGAGAAATTACAGCCATCACAGACTTCAGCATTATAGCTGCACTGTGGCTCTCACAAGTTATAAAAAACATCTAAATAGCACTGTCAACATGTTCTCATCAAATCATTACTCTTGTGCTTTATCGGCTATGATACCTTATGCTTTTCATTTTGCAAAACAATTTTTACTCTACTAACCAATAGAAGTTACCACAAAGATAATAGTGAACTATTTGACTTTTGTATGAATTGTTTTGGAATATGTAACTGACAGTGTCTTAACCTGCAGAGCCTTGCAAAAGTATCGCATATTCAGTCTTCTTTTGGAAGTGAATATGTCCCTCAGATTTTAAGTGAAACTTCAGTGTTTCCATGAGAATATTATTTAACTTCAATAAAACATAATGAAGAACTAAGCTTCACAAACACAGACACATTCATTCAGAAACTCAAGATTCAGCTACCACAAGTTGTAAGCATTTAGAATTTTTTTTTATCAAAGTTTAATTGGTGTTGCAGGAGCAGGAACTGACTGGAATTGGAATCACTTCTCAGAAGCTGGAAGGGTTGTGCTTGTTCTCATGATTCATCCCAGTGGCTCAGTATGAATGATTCGAATCACTGATTGACTAATTCAAATCTGGATAGTTCTAGACAGGACTGAGGCTAGCTGGAAAGTTATAGTCAGTTCTAGGGCCATGCATAGGAAAGATGTCCACAATGCTGAGGTTTCCAGAATGTTTAGAGGACAGCGAAATTCAGACTCTATGTTAGATAATTGGTAAAGGTAGGTCCACAAGTCAGGGAGACCAGAGGGACGAGGCAGGAGAAAGATCAGAGGTCCAGGTTTGGATCATGCACAATTGACAAAACAGTCTAAACAGACAAAAAATCACACTGTGCCACACATTGGCAGCCCACTGCTCTGCAAAGGGATGGGTTATATGCAGAGAGTGAATTTCGTTGCTAAACAGGGTCAGAAGTAAACAGACAATCCAACAGGAATATCTGACACTGGCAAGATTCCTAAAATCACACTCCTTTCAGTAGATAAGTCCGACATTGAAGTGGCCTGTGACCTTTTGGTTCTAATATAACATGTCCAGTTACAGGGGCTCTCATTTTTAAACAACTTCACCTGTTTAAACCAGCTTAATTCAGTATAACCCAAGGGCATTATTAAAAAGTTTTGCTACTGGCAACCTTTAAAAACCTTGTTAACATTTCATGCACCGTGCACCAAGATAGTTTCGCAATCAACAAATAATTAAATAAAAATGTGATTTAATAAATCCAATGTCCACACATCCAGGTGAACTTTTATATAATGAAATATTTTTTTAACTCTTTTTAAGGCTGAATACTAATAACTTTAGGAGAGGCTTTGGATTTTGGGGGAGCAGACAGATGTTCATTCCACAGATAGTAGGAAGATGACCATGAGTTTTATGGACCAAGGAATACATTTGTCAATTGACTTTTTTTGGTGAGTGGAATGGGTTCTCGAACCAAACCAAACCAAACCAAACCGTACATCGTCCCCTCCCCACCGAGCCAAAACAGATAACCTCATTTTTTCCCTCTTTTCATCTGATGCTCAATGAGCACTCTGCTTGGACAAAATGTTAGAGTATACATATTTTTGCATGTGTTGCCTTTGTGTTTTATCTGAAAGAAGCTTTTAATTCAAACACTGATCATTTTTAAGTAAGAGTTCTGAGCTGACTGCCAAGGGTCATTGAGCCTGACTAAACAATCTGTGCTGTGTGTTTTTGTCTCTGTTTATTTTTCCCTTTGTCACTTGTACATTTTAATGCATTCCTGAGTCATTGTTCATCATTCACTGTAAACTGAATGAAGCTACACTGTTTGATTGCAGTTAAGATCTTTGCATAAGTTTTTATTACCGTAACATTTATCTACTACTATTTTAAAGGACACCTTAATGCATTAACCCAGGCCCAAAGTTGGTCCTCCAGGGCCAGTGTCCTGCAGGTTTTAGAGGTTTAACTTGTTTCAGCACAGCTGATTTCCATTAATAGTGGATTAACATGGTTAATGGCATGTACCGGTACTTATGTTGTGCTTTTTCAAGTCTACATTCTACATCTACACTACATTCAATCATTCACGCACACACTCACACACTGCGCCTGGTTAACTGTAGTCATCAGATTCAGCTGTGCTGAAGCCAAGAAACATTGAAAACCTGTAGGACAGCAGCGCTCATGAGTCAACTTTGGGCAGGCCTGCATTAACCCACTAAGCCTTAAAGCTTAAACAACCTGAAGAGACTTTTTGAACTGATTCTTAGACCCCCTTTATCCTCTTTTATTAGCTTTTCACCTACCTTGTGCTTATTTTCAGTAATGTGTAGTGTTTGCATAGTTATTAGATATAATAATACTGTAATAAGGATTATTAGCAAGGTACCAATATTTGAACCTGTGGTTTGTGATTATTTATACAGTGAATGATGTATCACTCAAAGCCTGCTCCACCCTTTTTGCTTAACCCTTGAAGAAACAGAGACAATTTCCTTTGGTTGATATTTAATAACAAGAATAGTTTAAATTACTAAATTGGTGATACACTACTGGATTTTAAAAGCCGGTCCAGAAGTCCAACCATGGGTAAAAGACAAATAGTCTTAGTGAGTAAGCAGATATCAGTTATAATCATTGAAATTGATAATCATTCATTTGTTTAAAAAAAAAAAACACACACACAAAGAATACTTTAAAGTTTAAAACTAAAACTGGTATGTTGAAAATTTTTTTGGGGTTGAAGTTAACAGCATCTTTTAATATAACAGTACAATGGGTTCTCACCTCACAGTAAACTATAGCCATAGGTGAGGATGACTGAGAGTACACAGTGGAGACAGGAAGTTTCCTGTCTCCACTTCCTTCCAAAAAAAGTTGGAAGAAAGGATGTGTAATAAGTATTTCATGTATTTAGGATGCAGCAATCTGTCACTAAATGTTCTCTCCATTTCTGCACCAGCTTCATACATGATGTTGGTGGCATTGTCCAGTAGGGATATTAATTCAGCAAAAGTCCTTTTATCTTCAGCCATCTACACTACGTTGTAAGGCTATAAATAGGGTGGGTCTCCCTGGTCAGTTTAATAAAAAATGTTCTCTGAACTGTAGGTAAGCTGTTGCTTTAACAAACTACAACAAAGAAGATAAAGAGGCCATCACAGAGTCAAAGAAGGTCTGAAACACCACTCGCATTCTAAAATATCTCAGTCTCCTTAGAAAGGAAAGTCTGACCTGACCTTTCCCATAAAGAATATCACTGTTTTGACTCAGGTAAACACCTAGGTATTTACTGTATAGGAGTTAACTTTCTCAATGCCACTTCCATGTATGTTCATCAGTGTCAGTGGGGTTGATGTAAGCCTATGTAACTCTATTGCTTTCTCTGTGTTTTTTTTTTTCAACATAAAGCAGGAGATGGTTCTGCTGGCACCACCCCACAAATTCCTGTCTTCACCTTTTGTACTCTCAGAGTCATCCTCACCTCTTACTGTTTTATTGGGAAGTCAGAACCCATAGATGCTGTTAACTTCCACCACATAAAAAAAAAACGTCAACATACCAGTAATAGCTTATAAACTTCAAAGGATTTTTGATTTTCAAAGAAGCATTATGTTTTATGCCTAAAATCCCCCAAAAAGTTTGACATTTTTAGATTCTTGTACTATGTAATGCCTTTTTTATAGGAGCCATTGTTTCTCCATTACATCATTCTCAGGTATTCATATTAATGGCTTAAATACAGTCTTTCATTTGAGTTATGATTTATAACTGTGTTACACTGAAGATTGAAAGCTCCTTCACTTGTTGTGGATAAAACTTGCTAGACAGAATTGGGCTAAATGTTCTCCTCTGTATGCGGGAAGCATGCTGAAGTCACGTTATAATTTAAATCAGTTAGCTGCTCAGCCTTTAGTAGGCTTACACCACTGCAGTTAGATTCTTGTACATTTATTGTAATAGAATTAATCTTGTATGTTGTGACTAGAGTTCCTGTCAATGCATTAGATCCAACAGAAACAAAGACCTTAAGCGTAAGTGCTTTAGGGCTTGTTTTGGCCTTAAATAGTAAGTGGTGTTTTACTAAAGGCACTGCAGTATTGGTTTTAGGTGTGTGTGTGTGTGTGTCGGTAACTTGGAGTCTCTTCAAAGAATAGAGAACAAGATAAAAGAAGTTAAGTTTGAGTTTGAGTGTCAGACAAAATCAGTCCAGCTGTGGAGAAAGAGAAAAATGCTGTGTGTGGAAGAGATTGGATCAAGGAAAGTAAAAAAAACACAGAAAGTTAAAAGAAGGAGACCGCTAAAACAAAATGGAAACAGAGCAAGAAGGTGAGTAAACACAAATGTAGGCTGTGCTGTGCTGAGATTGAGGTGGGACTGGGACTGAGCATCATTGTGATTCAACCTTGTTCTGGAGTTGAGCCAGCACTGTGATGCGCATCTAGAAGTATTACTGGAGATGACGGGGAGAGTGGTGTGAAGCAGCACAAAATTACAGAGCAGTCTGGAGCCTGTAAAGAGAGAGAGACGATTGAGTGAGTGTCCACAGTGCAAATGATGAAATACACAAATCTGTAGCTGTAACCCTGGATGACATACTAGATAACAAATATGTATTGTGTTTATACCATTACTCAGTGTCAGTAAAGACCAATGTGAGAGTCACAGTTACAGTAAGTGCAGCATTGGCAGTGTGATCAATGATGCTGTAGAGGAATACTAAAGGAATTCAGTGCAGGGTTGCTATGTGAGGATGCTGTTTGCTGACTTGCACATCGGGAAGCAGATGCTACTAGAGACAGACATCAAAGGTGCCAGTTGACAGAACCTGTTAAGTTAATTAGCTTGTTAGATGGAGACACTGGTCACAAGTATGGCTCGGTCTAAACACTATTATGTGTTGTTATTGATTACCAGCATCTTGCCATGACGAAGTTTGGACATTTGAAGGAGAATTCAGCGCAAAAATATTTAGGCTAATCCAAGCCACATTTTAAAGATATCTATGTCCCTATTTTTTGTTCTTGCTATACAGCTTAAAAGAAAATTCAATAACATTTCATTAGCCTTTTTGCAGAGAAGTGTTCATACTACTAAGACAATTAATTTTTTGCTGTTTTTGCATTGTCATTTAACTTATTCCTTCTCTGCTTTGGCTAAATCAGCTCTTACCGAATATTTATTCTAGTTTACCAATCTTCCCATCAATGCTGTCACTTCCGAAGAAAATAATACCCCTGATCTTTTCACCATGTTTTATAACAATTCTTAAGGGGATAATATGCATATATTTTCTATTGCACATTGTGTTGTGCATGTAGGCTAAGAAAGTTCTATTTTGGTGTCATCTAAGCTGAATAACATATTTTCTGTAACATAACTTGTAGTAAACTTTTAATTAAACTTTATAGCTTTTTTATTATACTATTTGTTATCCTGTCATTAGATTCTCTCAGATTTCCCATCAATCTCTGCAGCTTCACTTTACTCTGGTTTCACCATGCTGCCTAACTTTATATTACACACATTTCATTTACTAATGAGGTGACATATGTAGGTAGTTGATTGTACTGGGTTTTATTTAGGGTTACTTGAGTAAATGATGCTCTAGGAAATGGCACTCATTTGGGATTTTTATCACATGAAATCTCAGCTAAACTGAAATTTTCTTAGTTTGTTAGTTATAATTTGTATTTCAGAATTTTGCAAATTTGTATTTAATATGAAGGGTAAATGGTGTTTTCATTTTATCGTTATGGATGTTAAACTTATGCTTTTAGCTTATTGTACACCGTGTCCTTTGAGGATTCATCTATATTTGCCTTTACCTAATTTCTGTCTGTGAGTGCAAGAGGGATTTAGGAAAATATATAAAAATTCAACCAGGTAAGCATTTAAGATGGGAACATGCTGGAGAAAAAGCCCCCAGCAACCCAAAGCTCCCCATGAGGAAATTTGAGAAGTGAGTTTATCAGTGTGTGACCGCAGACAGTGAATCCAAAGGTTGAGTGACAGTGAGAGAATTTTTTTCTATCCTGCTGCCAAGAACAAAGTAGAAAGAAGCAGATAAAACAAGGTACATCTGTTTTTATTGATACAGAGTGTAACTACCTTCCACCTGGTCTGCCAGACAGGATGCAATTTGCTCCAGCCATGTCAGAGATGAGTTCAAATACTTTATATAAGCAAAATAAAGTTATTGGGTAATGCAGAACATACAGCGGCAACTTAAATAAAACAGGAAGGGGTTATAAAATAATAATAATTGCATTCAAAATGCAATGTTCTTTGTATGTTCCTTTCAATGTTTTCAGGTGTGTTTTGATTTTTACACCATTTCTAACACGGCATGTGCCAATAATGGTTTTTTATTAGTATTATATACGTTCTTTCAAAGCATAAGCCTGTCTCAGCTAAAGATTTATTCTGGCCTCTCTTGCATTACATGTGCTGCATACAGAGTGGCTGCATTTCTTTATAAGGCCCTGAGAGGTTAGTTTCATTTAGAAGCAGGCCACAAGATGTCTCCCTCTGCCAAAGAAGCTGCCTGTCCAATGGAGTGACATTCTGATTGCAAACATGTCTCTGCTCTGCTAGTTTTTTTCTTTTTTCTTTTAGTTCTATTTATCTACATTATTTTTTGTCGTTTTCCTACCAAATGTTGGAGGATGTTTACCAGCTTTGGTTTCTCAGGGGGTTTAGATGCTTAAATCCTGATTAGTAAAACACACCACTGATTCATTGCTAGAAACAATAACTAGTACTGTATAAGAATGAAAGCATTTATCTGTTATAATTTTATGTCAAATAGACATACAGTTACTGATTTAGGGACCTAACCAGTCATGACTCTTACCTTTCAATGTAGTATGCTAAGAAAATGTCTAACATTTTTCACCTTTTAAAGCTAAATCTTTTTTTGAAGTGCATAGGATTTTAGCATAAATAGTCCAGCAATGCAAAACTGTAGTCATACAATTATTATAGAATAAAGTCTAAAAACTTTATTCTTGATCAAATTTTATCTGACCACTTTATTTATTAAAGCTAGACAATGTATACAGTGTGGTTAAATGTATTTGTATCCCAGAGTTCATACAAATGTAGTTTCAGCGTTAACTATTTTTAATTAAAGTATCAAAACCTGTCTAAACCAAACCGACCTAATATTAAAATAAATAAAAAATTGCCACTCAAACCTAATAACTGACAGAATAAAACAACTGCTGTCAAGTTAAAACAGGTAATTTGAGGAGATTTCCACTTATTTATTTATTTGCACAACTAGTTCTTCTTGACAATGACAACATGGTAAAGATGCATCATGCAATGCAGCTACAAAATTAGGAACATCAACATATAAAACAGGGTTTAAAGATGAATAATAAACCAGAACTTATAAACTGATAGTTTTCTAAATAGATACATACAGATGGCGAAATGTATTCGCACTATATAGAATGTGCTTGATAATTTAATTCAGTTATGCTGGAAGGGTTTGTCAGTTTTGTCCTAAGTCCTAAAAATATGTTCCAAAAAGGATCAATATATTTATTGGGCTGACATGAAAAGGACTTGTCTGTTCTTTATGTTTAGGAGTGGATGCCAATTTTAAAATATATATTTCAAGTTAGAGATATTGATCATTATGTAATCTGGAAAGAACTAATCAATTATATCAGTCAAAAGCAGAGAAATCAGTGTGCTTGTCTGTGAAAGTAGTTATGCATTGAAACAGCCTTGCAGAAGAGATAAAATATTCTAAAAAGCTTGCTTAATTAAAATAAGGTTTAAAGGATATACCATGAAAAAGTATTTGGAAAGAAATGGCTCATAGACAGTAACATGTGTAGTGTGAGGGTTTGTTGGCCTGGGTATTGGTGAATCACTGCTCTATATTTCATAATTTATAATATATATACAGTAGTATATAAATATTTTTGAAAACATGGGCTCTGATCATTTGTGATGGGAACTGCCTAGCAATTTATTTCAGATACACATTGCATACCATTTGAATCAATGCATACCTTGTACTTGAGCAATTATTCAAATGGCAAATGTCTATTTGATAGGAACTTTAAAGAGAGTACCTGCAAAGCTTGTTTCTCCTGCTGACTTTATGCAATGATTGTTTGCTGGTATATATGGTCTCTAGTGAGAAATGTAGGATCGGAGTGTGTTTAGGCCTTTTATTGCTTCTGCTAGTCTGTATTTGTGTGTTAGTTGTAAGTATGATTATGTGTATTCTATGTATTTTGACAAGGTTTTTAGTTGTGCAGAGTTGGGGGTTAGGCGAACTGCAAACTCATTGCTGCGATGAGGTCAGAGTCTACTAATCAAAAGGGCCTTTGAAAGAACCTAAGCTTTCAATACTGAAGACTCTATTTTATAATGTAATTTTCCTTAGAAATTTTAACAAACTGTCAAATGATCGGTATGGGCATTATTGCTGATGAGATTTAAGTAATTTATGTGTTCAGTTTCAGAGTGATTGTAAATAAGGCATGACTCATATTTTAATAACTATATTGTGTTTGTGATACACAGCAAGTAATTGCTGCCAGCGTTTCACCAGGCTTTGAACATTTGCACTGGCCCTTCAAGGAGTTCATCCTTTTACTTATCCAGACCTCTACTCCTCCTCTAATGAGACCTCTGGGGCTAAGCTTGGCTTTGACATAAAAGAGGATGATTAGTGTCATTCGTGGGCAGCCATGGAGGCGGTAGTCAGGTCTTAAATGGGACTTATACTGTGAAAGTTTTCTTCCAATACCTTTCCTATAAGCAATGTCAGTTGTCACTTTAAAAACAGGTATAAAACGGCACCAGAATGCTTTACAGGAAAGACAACAACACCAATTAACAAAACAGAATGTGAAACACTGCTTCAATTAAAAGCCGAATAATAAAACATACCCATATAACGAGTATCTTTTTTGACTTTAAAAGTAGCACTGAACCAAAGTTTACTAATTAAATGCGTGAAAACTGGGATGATCACCTGTCTCTCAGCTAGAACAGTTATTTTGTATAATAAATGCACAGAGAAGATTATTTCGATCCATCCAGTATTTATACTTAATGTTACATCAGTGTCAAAGATGTTTATAACATTACTATTAACAAAGTAATACACATCAGATGAGCGTGGTTAGTAACCAACAAGATTTTGGATTAAATAGAACATTCAGCAGAGAAGACCAGGACAAAATGAAAAAAAGCTGCATGTAGGCTACTGTACCTTAATCCAAAGGACTAACATAAAAAAGCCAGTCCAGTAAATTAAAAGTTACAAGAAGGAAGATACAGAAAGGGGATCAGTAGGTCTAATCTTTCCTCCTTTTGGTTCTAAGATCTGGAAAGGGACAGCTTAAATTTCTGCAAATACCATAAATCCTGCATGTAAAATATTTAAACCTTTTCCTTCAGGTTGGCGCTACAGGCCACTACTTACAAAATAAGAGAGAAATATTGTTTAGGACCGCATGATCAAAGTAATGAATAGCTCAAAATATTTCAAAGCTCTTAGGCAAGTCTATTACATCTGTAATTTATGGTATTGGGAAATGCCCACTTATGAAAAAGATAACTAGAAAACTACAATTCCATCATTGTTCTGGTGGATGAACTTTCCTCTTCAGCTCTGACAGAATTATTATTCTGATGAGTGAAAGTATCCACAGCTCTGCCCCTCCCAATCAGTCTCCCACCAGAACAGCCTATTTTATGTTATCCTGCCATGTTGTAATTGTTATAGTTTTCCTAAGAGAATAAATTATTTTTACTTTCTTTATGAAGATGATGTTTGCCTCTAATAGGTTGCTTAAAGTTAATGCTACATTGTGTATGTGGTAGTAGGTAGGGGAGACAAAATAGTGCAGCACCTGCAATTAAAAATTCGCTTTCATTTGGCTGAGGAATGCATACTGATTTTGTTATTTCTATGAATTTATATATTCATATGCTATATATATTTCCTAAAGGAGAAGTTCACTTTTTAACACTTTAAGCCCATTTTCTGTAGTGTCCAGGATGAAATCGAATGATCGACACCAAAATTTTGACAATTGGTCCTGTCTCTGCTTTTTGTCTCATTTAGAATCCCCCCCTGGCTGCTTCAGAATGGCTTCCATTGTGCATGTCCGATAATGTCCTTAAAACAACCTTAAACGTTCTTTTTTTTAAATATGCTACTCACCGGGTCGTCAGCGCTGTTCAATGACGTTCCAAAAAAAGTTTCGTAAAGAAAAAACGTTCCTGTAGTGTTTTATTTAGCATTTTGTAAATCCCATTGAGTTCTGTTGGAATAGTCAATATTCCCCTGCCACCGGAAACGGAAATGGGGCCTGTTTACACAGTTGTAGTCTTTTCGCTTCACTCTGTGTACTCCGACGTCGAGGTGCTAATGTCTCTGTTAAACACTTTAAAAAACTCTGAAAATGGAATACGAAAGGTGGATTCTTGATTCTCGACGTCGGAGTACACAGAGTGAAGCGAAAAGACTACAACTAAGTGTAAACAGGCCCCATTTCCGTTTCCGGTGGCGGAGGGATATTGACTATTCCAACAGAACTCAATGGGATTTACAAAATGCTAAATAAAACACTACAGGAACGTTTTTTCTTTACGAAACTTTTTTTGGAACGTCAATGAACAGCGCTGACGACCCGGTGAGGAGCATATTTAAAAAAAAGAACGTTTAAGGTTGTTTTAAGGACATTATCACATGCACAATGGAAGCCATTCTAAAGCAGCCAGGGGGGGATTCTAAATGAGCCAAAAAGCAGAGACAGGACCAATTGTCAAAATTTTGGTGTCGATCATTCGATTTGATCCTGGACACTACAGAAAATGGGCTTAAAGTGTTAAAAAGTGAACTTCTCCTTTAAAAAATTTTCTCCTCAAAAGTTTATTTTTTTATTTTTTTTTATGTTTGTTGTTTGCTGGGTGTCTGTGAAACAAAATAAAAATGTTTTGTCTATGTGATCCACCGGGAGCAGTAAAGATGATTCTCAATATAAGTTTTAACTAACAAAATATTCTGCAGACATTCAAATACATAATTCTTTATTTGTCCTTACAATTGACAAATACTGAATTATTAGGGATTTAAAAAAAAGCCATTTTCCCCGTGGAAATGCATCTTGCTAAATAACAACGCCTAGGGTTTGTCTGTAGTGTTAGATATATCTACTTTTGCTTTTGCAACAATTGTGTCACATTTTCCCCTCATTTTTTGGTTGCTCCTACCCCCAAAGATTTATTCTGGGATTAAACCTGCTTACAGCAGAGACTGTTTTTTGTTAGCTCATATACTTCCACATATCCTAAATGCATTTAATTACAAATATTGTTCTCAATAGAGAAAACAATCTGTTACAATTTGCAGCAATAACAGTGATCTTGTTCCAGATGGTGCCATTACAAAATGCTATTTCATCATCTACATATCATTCTGCTTCTTTTTTGGAGCAGCTTTAAATGGATGTTTTTTTTCAAAGGTAAATTCTAAAATTACTTATATACTAACTATGGAAATGCTAGTTAAAATACATTTGTCTTCATTTTCACTTAAGTTATATTGTCTGACTTTAAAATATAATTTCTAGCTTTCCAAAGTTTTTTTTTGTACAGTCAAACTGGAAAAGAGCTGAGTAACACTAAGTACATGTGTTCAAAAGATGGGTGGTGAAAATTTTACATGTTTGAAAAATCTTACCCTGTCATACCTCTCTGCTGTGTTTATTCCTACTTATCTCTTCAGTCACTCGGGTCTGAATTAATACCAGATACTGCAGGTGTAGCAGCGTCAAGGATAAAGCTAAGAGTGCGCAGAGCTTGTCCTAAAACAAGCTTTTCAATATTGAAAAGCTAATATTGATTTTCAATATTACAATATTTTATTTCAGTTTATTATATAGATATATATACCGGTGTGTAGATATATATATATATACGTATATATTCCAGGCTCTTTCTAATTCTTCGCTTAACCCTTGGTATTTTTCCACTTTTTCATGTTGTTTTGTCCTAATGTTTCCATCATTATGGCCACATCAATCACAACTGCTGTCCTCTGCTAGTTATCTATTGGTTTTTGTATCTGGCAGTACAACAGGATCTTAGCTCAGTCCTTCTCCACCACATTGGGAGAAGGCTCTCATTTTGACCTGAGGATCTCCAGTTTGTATTCTGCGCAGATGTTTCTGTACTCTATACCAGCCACTGGGTTATGACGGTTCATGTTTTCCTTTCCTGCCAGTATCTTTCACCCTGCTGTGAGATGCTGGGTTGTCTCTGGGGCCTCTCAGCATAGCCTACACTTAGGATCTTGCCTGGTCTGGTAGATCTGGGCCTCTATTGAATCTAATGATCTAGACCAGGCATCCCCAAACTCGTTCCTCGAGGGCCACTATCCTGCAGGTTTTAGAGGTTTCCTTGCTCCAGCACAGCTGATTTTAATTGAAAGCTGATTAACAGGCCTTTGCTCTACTGCAATCATTATAATCAGCTGTGCTAAAGCAGGGAAACTTCTAAAACTTCTAGAAATGTCTTTTTGTTTACACTTGTGTGTACAAAATGACAAAATAAAATCTGTCTAAGTCTGTCTAAGTCTCTAAGTCTATGTCTATATTGCTCTGGTGCTCAAGGCCTGCTCCCATGATGCCATGATCAGTGCTTCTGTGCTTTCCTTAAGCCCAGCCCTCTCTAGTCATTGGTAGGATTTGGTCAAATCCTTTATCATGTGAAATTAAATGTCTGGAGCCACTTCAGTTATCTGTCCTACATCCAATGCAGGTCCAGCTTTCTCCAGCTGTCACCGCTCCTCACTCATCATAAGCTCTGTCTTCTAGCAACTGTGACGGTTGACACTCAGAGCAGGCAAACGTTGTTTCTCAATATGCGTACTTGTGCATTGTCATGTGCTCGTGTACAAGTGAAACATCATCAGCCTCAGCTCCAGCACTGTTCCAATTGAAAAGAGCAGCAGAATGAGAACAGACAAAGTCCCCAGATGTTGTTCTTGCCTCTCTCTATTTACCCAGCATGCATCAGAGCAGATTTGTCCGTTCTTGTGATTGACAGTTGTCCCAGCATTCACTGCGGCAGCAGCAGCTTTTAATGGAGCGCTAAGTTAAAAGTAGTTAAATAATAGTACGTTTTAAGATAATTTGAGGCGAGATTTTACTTCAGAGCGTCACTATATGGCCCATTTACCGATTTAATGCATAACTTAAAAAAAAAAATCTGATCTGAGAGGACCACGGCAACCAGTGGAGCTCCTTGGGTAATGACTGCCTGGGCTAACCGCAGCCTGTCTGCAGCAGCCCTCTCTCAGTATACCTGTGTGCGAAGTACCGCTGGCTCTGATGGCGATTTGTTTGTTTTATTTTGCAAAATGCTCATTTGATTTGTGTTTATCTGACTGTGTTAATTATTATTCCCCCACTAAATGAAAAAAGTTAGAATTTATTATTATCTAGAGACTATTAATATGAGGAGAAATGCAGCTCTAGACGAGCCGGGCATGTGGTGACGTCACGGGTACGCTTCTGTTCCAATAGACGCATATTTATGCTGCATACTCCCGTTCTCCCCAAGTCCATACTTTCCTGTGTTGTTCTCAAGAACATACTTGGCAAGGATACAAGTACATACTCGCGTTCTAGTGAATTGAGAAACGGCCAAACAATAGATGCCGAACTTCTCACTGCTTCAGTAGCAGTGCCATTGTCGTAGATATCAGATTTATAGTCCACACACTGAGAAGATATTGGAATCTGAGCTTAAATGTCAGCCAAAGACATTTGCACAAAGAAATAAAACCTCTCAATAAAACAAACATTACCTGTGACATATCTGACTCACTAACCATTTAAAACAACAATTTTCATTAATTTAAGATAAAACATATATAAAGCAGCACTTACAATATCCACCACTGTTCGTTGCCATTTCCCTTTTTCCTCTGAGCACGGAGCCGCTCGTTTGCTTGGACTCACATGAATCATGGGATACGGTAGGCTATGAAGGATACACCAGGCCTGTCCTTTCAGACCGGAGGAAAAAATGATGGGATATTTGTTGGCCCCATACAAACGAGTCTTCAAATCCAAACAGGCCATGGCGCTGATCTATGACGTAATCGGCCGACAATTCGGGATTTGAAAACAGCATGTGTCACAGCTTAACAGATCACCAGATGAGTCCAGTGTCTTCTTGCTGACCTGCCGGATAATTATTTAATGGGTAAAGAGTAGTTACTATTATTATGTAATTATAATTAAATTATTTAATATATAAAAGGAGCCAGTTGAGGTGGCTCAGATGCCACCTGTTTGTAGGTGTTGCAGGCATGTCCTATTGGGAGGAGGCCTCGTGGAAGGCTGAGGACACACTGAAGGGACTTTATCTATAAGCTAGCCTGGTGTCACCTCAGGGTCCTCCCAGAGCAGCTGGAGAAGGTGTGGGGGTCGGGAAGTCTGGGCATCTCTGCTGGACTACTGTCTCCGCGACTGGGGCCGGTCACATTTAAAACTCTCATATGTCTTTTTTTTTTTTACTTTTTCTTATGTTTTAATGAACATTTAAGTGTTTCACGTTGAACAGAAAGAATGTAGGCATCTGATGGATCTACCAAGCAGTCTTTAGTCACTTTTGTTCAATTAATTAAAGATACTTAGATTGATCCAAAAGATGCCTGATTTCAATTTTTTATCGGCTATGGTGTTGGTTAGTTATTGTATATATTAAAATACTGTACATAATTGGATTAAGACTTGACAGATCAGCCCATATCTCTCCATCACTGTAGTAAGAGAGGTCCATATTCACATATTAAAAAAAAAATGCTTCTTATATTACAGTTGCTGAACTTACAATCAATCGATCAATAGATCTTTGCTAATTTAAAAAATGATGAGTTCTTCAACGGGAGCAAAGCTCATATTAGTTTTTGAAATAATTGGTAAAGCAGCTGATTCTACTGGTAATTTTCCTAACATTAATGTTCTGCTTTCTAACATTATTTATTAGCTTCCTGCCAAACAAAATCTTTACAGGTTTTTATGAATTAAATAAAATCTAGAGCCATATGCATGCACCATAACAAGAATATAAACAACATTAAGCTTCATATATTGTAGATTATTTAGGTCGAAAAACATACTTTATAAGTGTTTGCAGCACACTTTTGACAGTTTTTTTGTGGATTCTGCAATTTTTCATGACTAGCCAGCTCAGTGATCAATTATAAATCAATCTATAAACTAGCTACAGGTCCTTTGGTATCAAAGAATTCCAGACTTCATCCTTTCTATTTAAAGATTATCTTTTTTATTGGTGTTTCTACTCTAATCGTTACTACCACCCTCCGCCTCTCAGTACCATTGTAGGTCTACTTCATCACCAGAGGAAAACAATTTCATCCACTGGCTCCACCTCATTCTCCATTCGACTGTGAGGAGGGTGCGTGTGTTAAAAGGGCTGGGAACAAGCTTTATATTCCCTTCTGCAGACCTCAAGTCAACAGGCTAAAAAATCTCTCTTTAACGTGTGGGAAAAAAATGAGTTGAGTTATGGGCAGCTGCTGCGCTGAGACAGAGACAACAGAAATCTGTGAGTATTGTCTGGCTCTGGAGAGAGGGAGATTGAGGAATGAAAGATCTGAGCAGCCGAGGAGGTAAGTCGCTCCGGATTCTCAAACTGATTACCTCTGGGAGTGAAATCGTTGCTCACATCTGCAATTATCACATTCGTCTATCTCTTGATGAAGGACTGGTGATAGTTATGCTGAATATTTTTCATCTCTGGAGCTTTTCAGCAATATTTATTGTGAGCGAAAGTCATTATCTAAACAAAAATTAACCTCTTAAAGGATCACATTTCTTTTTATTTTAGCAGTCAATCTGCTGTGCAATTGGACTCTGTTTCTGCTACCTGGAATTTTTGACACATAAAACAGAAGATGTCTATGAAAGCCACTCAATTGTGGTCTGAAGGGGGTTGCTGAGAAACAGCGCTTATTCACTACTCATTTGCCTTTGCAGTCATGGTCAAAGCACCAATGTCTGAATCAACCATCCTTGGGTCAAGCAAACCAAACAATGCCCCGGAGGTTTCTGTCCAACAGAAACAGTCAAGCCAGCTGAAAACACCTCTAAAAGAGATCACAGTTTCTTTCATAAGGAGGACCAAAGTTCATGGTTTAAAATTCATTTTCTGTCCGACCAAGTCAAAACCCCAGCAGCTAATCTGGACTTTGGCCTTCTTCCTTTGTATAAGTCTTCTTTGCACCTGGTCCTGGAACCGGATTCTCTATCTGATGTCCTACCCTGTTGTCACAAAGATCTACATGGTTTGGGCTCACAACATGTCCTTTCCTGCTGTCACTTTCTGCAATAAAAATGTGTTTCGTGCATCCAGTATGACGAAGGATGACCTGTATCATAGTGGTTACTGGATGGACCTAATGTATCATAATCACACTGTTATAAAAAGGAGCTTTAACATCATAAAAGAAAGCCACAAGCCAGCTCTCCTAAATCTGTTGGACTTCCATAACTACACTCCGCCCCCTGACTACTTTGTTAACACCACAGAGATGATGGGTCGACTCGGCCACCAGCTGGAAGACATGCTGTTGGAGTGTCGGTTTCGTGGGGAGACGTGCACCTACAAAAACTTCAGCACTGTATGTAGAAAGAGAAAGATTGTGACTGCCAGGTGTGGGGTATAAGTGTTTGCAAGTTGTGATAATGACTTATTTGAGAAATTACCATTACAGAGCAACATTCCTCTTAGGCTGTTTTCAGTTGATGTTTAGGAGCAGACATTAATCCAGTCCTGCTTTTTTCCTCTCAAACATGATAGATTTTTTTCCCCATCACACTGAAATGTTTTTAAACATCTGAATTCAATTATGAAACTATTTCCCTCTAGCAATCTTTATTCTACTTTTTGGAAACAAAAAATCAGATAATGAAAACCTGGTCAAATGTAAAAAAATTTGTTTAATTTCCTATACAGTATAAAATCTTGCAAACAAATCACTATAAGGGATGGCATGGGATGGTGATAAATCTGTGGTAGAGTTCTAAATCAAAAGCAGCTATTGAAGTAAAAGTCCCTTTTCACGTGAAGTAAAACACTTTAAAGGTACATTGGCGGATGTTCTTTTTCCGAGTGGATCATCAAAATAAGTGGTCCTCTTAATTGTCAATCTGGTGATATGTTTACATAAGGCCGTCCTGTGTGTTGTCCCCATTTTCACTTACTGGTGGTGAGACTGACATCCATCCATCAATCCATCCATTTTCCATCACGCTTATCCTAAGGTGCAAGGGGTGCTGTTGCCTATCTCCAGCTGTCTACAGGTGAGAGGCGGGGTGCACCCTGGACAGATAGCCAGTCCATTGCAGGGCAACACGGAGACAAACAGGACAAACAATCATTCATTCACGCACACACAATTTTTTTTAGAAAAACCAATTAACAGTCATGTTTTTGGACTGTGGGAGGAAGCCGCTGTACTCGGAGAGAACCCACGCATGCTCAGGGAGCACATGCAAACACCATGCACAAAGACCCAGACAGGGAATCGAACCCGGAACCTTCTTGTTCAAGTCGGCACTGCTACCAACTGACATAATGGAAAAATTGCAAATCTTCTTTTGAAAAGTAAGCTTGTATGAACAATGCAAATAGTTACTTTTTTTATTTAAGTGAAGAGGGCAGGTCTTTTAAAAAAAATCGCAAAAAATCATCCACTATACCTTTAATATTACCTGAAAGTGAAATATGGGGCAGTAGTCTGATGGCCCAGTACTATTTGGCTGTGTAATTATCAGAATATTTGTTTTAAGTGACCGAACAATACATTTTGCCCTCTGTCACTGAATTCTGAAAGAGAATGACAGATTATAGGTTTCTAACCTTTAGCTTGTGGTTATTTTGGTTACGCAGCAGGACAAAGGTCCAAAACTTTAGAGTTCTGTTGGTTTTCAGCTTTTACAATTTTAAATCTAGCAACATGTAAATTACTTACAGTAAGCTGACCTGCCAGACTGACTTGCACCATGTCTATTCAATACACAGCTTCTTAGTCTGGGAAGGCTCAGACTCTGGTCTGAACTGAAAAACTGAAACCCGAAAAAAACCCAACCTTGTGTATGTTGTAGGATAACATTTTATCCACATTGTACTTAAACACATTGGAAATGCAACCAATTAAAGCAGTTCCTCTTCCCTAACCAGAACAGGTGTTTATGAAAGTAAACTTACCTTTGTTTTATTTCTGTCTGTGTATTTGATAAAAATTTAAAATGGAATAAATATGTGCAAAGAAAATTTAAATATTTTGACCTGATACATTTGTATCTGACTAGAAACTACTAGTGTCTTTTAAGAGTGATTAAATATAAAAACAGATGGGAATTTGACAACAAATTCTTAGTGCAGATTTGACTGAAGCTCCAAATCAGATTCTGCTCAGAATCTCATTTAGATTTGTGCTAGCCGCTAGCTCTTATATTTAGGTAACTGCAGTGTAGAATTGGAAAGCATTCATACCCAGTTTTATGCTAATATTCTGTGTTATCATGGTTGAAAAAAACAAAAACAAAGAACATGCAGATTTAGCTGGATTATTTTTAATGAAGGGTTAGGGTATGGCTATGACTGATGAAGATCATCGGCATAGAAACAAACACGTTAAGTAACTGTGACAACTTTAAACATGCAATATTTAAAATAAATATAAGTGGTGCAAGAGCACAACAGGGTACGACAGCTCAACTGTCTCTTTAGGATATCAGTGCATAGCTTCTGTAGTATTAATAAAGTCCATCTTCATAGCCAGACACAGTGCTATTTTGCAATTAAGCTGTGCTTCTATCTAAAACATCTTTTGCTGTAGCTGAAGTTTGACTTTTTTGGCCTTCTTATTTTGTTTAATTTGCAGTGTAAATTTTTTTTAAAGCCACCAGTTTGATGGTCTCAAGTCACTTAGCAGACCTCATTATATGGCCTGCAATGGGAAAAGTCATAGAGCTCTGTCGAACAGCATCTGTCTAAGCTGCAGAAAAGTCGGTGTGAGTCTGGACACGGAACACTGACTCTGATCTCTGGAGATCAGCTTTGCCCAGCTGGCTGGCTTTCTGCCAGCAGACCCTTTAACACAGCCTCGCTACAGAGGATAACTGATGAAAAGTCACCAGGAGCTGTAGTTTGCTTCTTAAACAGGGTGAGATGGATGTAGACAAGTGCTAAAGATACACCAATTGCTCAAAACCACAGAGCTTTATACTGTTTTTATTGTGTTTGTGAATGTGTAATATACTTTGTGAATGTGTAATGTACTTGGATTGCTGTTATTATTAAGCTTGAGGTACACAGATCTGTTAGTGAACCTCATTTAATGATAGAATAAACACAATGGTCAAAGAAATAACCTAAATCAGACAAAAGTAAAATGCATAAATATTCTATGAAAATTACCAAATGAAAGTCAATCATAGCTTTTCTACCATGATTCAAAAGGATGATTATAAAAAATAAACTTACAAAACAGTATGCTGTGACTTTTTACACCCGTCATTTTATACTACTTTTGTTTACGACAAAGATCTTAAAACATTTAACAGGAGATCATTGATATTGATCATGAAATATTTCTTCCTATTATGATCATGTGGAAGTCAGACACTCGATGGTCATTTTAGTTAAATCAGCCTCGTTTGAGTTCCTTTTTGCCTTCAGAATAGAACAAGATGTAAGAAACCCTACTCAAAGATTTGGGTGCATACTGACATTTTGGAATCACAGATTTGTGCAAAACAGTTTACTGCACATTCGTCATGGAATATTCCTTTCTACATGATTCCCAGTCTGTTGAACTGAGATCTGTCAGCCATACATGCCTTTTGGGTAAAGTGAAAATAATCAATATGTTCAAGAAACCAGTGATTATTTAAGGTTTGTTTGCTGCACTGTCCATGCTTAAACCATACTTTCCCATACAAATACCTGGTTTGAACTTTAGTAAATTATCCTTAATAAATCTAGATGACTAAATGCATTGCTTTGCTGCCGTGTCAGTTAGATTTAAAGTGTTGTGTTACATATATAGTGTCTGCATTTTGATGTGGTTAATATCGAGATTATTAGATAAATAATTGAATGTATTAACCATTAAACACTGACTTGTTTTTAAGCTTCTATGTTTTTTGTTTACGAAATTTAGATTCTTGTGTTTAGTTCTTTTGCAGTCATGAGTTTTTCATATACTTATTTGTCGCGAACTCTCATAAATAGCTTCAAAATTCATACAAAACAAATATTGCTATTTCTTTTGCAATGTGTTATACTTCAGATGGTTATTATTTTGTAATATGTGTTACATAACCAGCCTATTCTGCCTTCTGATCAGTCTCAAACTGATTCTCAGTGGGGGTTTTTTTATTAGATTCTAGGCTTTATCGGGCAGCCAAGTCAATTTGTTATATCATTTTAAACAACAAATTAAGAAACTATTTGATTGATCTAAATAATTACCCGACTAATCAGACGATTAGTTTTAGAAAATATTAAAATGATAAAACAGGTGCATTAACAGAAATGGCATAATTTTAACCCGACAGAAAGCTTTTTTACTGTCTGCTTGTTTGCTTTAAATATTTTGTTGATTTTGTTGTGTAGGGAGACTGTGACAATGTGAAGATCTTTGCTCCTAAAACAGCTTCTAAAATATAATGGACTGAGGGTAGGCACACTTCTATAATCTTAATCATATCTCCTGCATGGTGATTTTGTATGCCAGCTTTTTAACGGAGTACCATCCTGAGATGCAGAATGCCTTGGGGATGCTGACTAAAACAATGCTTGGTTTGTTGTCTATAAGTGTAGAAAGAAGAGGAATTTAATCTGTATCTCCTGCAAGGTTGGCGCAGGTTTGGGTAATTTTTTGACCTTTGGTAGTTGATACGATCCGCCATGCTGTTGTCTCTTCCTTAACCCCCATTAGCTGTTCGACATCTCCCTTCTGTTGTGCTATCATATATCAGGTGTATGATGCTTTGATCCAAATAGAATTTTTTTTTTTTTTACTTAGTTTTTCTGAAATAAATAAAGAAAAAAACAATTATGAGGAAAAAGCTGTATAAATGTAGATTTTTGACAAGGAAAAAAAAGACCTGCAGTGACTGGTCATCAATTATTAAAAGCTGCTGTGCTATACTGGCTTTGCTTCAATCCCAGTTTGGAGATTTTTTCTGTGACCACCTAGTTTCCACCATCTGTGTTTCTACTTCATTGAAGGTAAAACACTATATTTTCTTTAAATCACTCAGAGGATATTTGGAGTGAAATTGGATAAAGATTGATGGCTGTTGCTGCTGCCAAGGTACCCTCATTAATTTCTTAAACCAGAGCCAGGTGCCCATTCACAGTGAAGGCTTCTTTCTCTGCAGCACAGGCTTTGAACGAACCTTCTTTGCTTGCTCTGATGATCAGAAAACCTCTGTGATTATTAACTCCTCTCCACACTTTCATGTAATGTAGCTTGTACTGGTGCACAGGTTGCCACGACGCTGTGGGGTGGGTGTAACACTTCTTTTGTTTTATTGTTTTGTTCTCTATTCACAGATTTACACTCGCTACGGGAAATGCTACACCTTCAACTCGGGGCTAGATGGCAACCCTTTGCTGACCACATTAAAGGGAGGCACAGGGAATGGATTGGAAATCATGCTGGATATCCAGCAGGATGAATACCTGCCTGTTTGGGGAGAGACAGGTCAGTACAACTTTAAGCCCACCTTTTTCTAACACTATCAAGTGAATAAATTTATTAAAACGTCTTTATATTGCATTTGTAATTTAGATTGTGATTATAGCCATACGTAGGAGCAACAGCGTGCTGCAAAAGTATTCCTATCCCTTGAAGTCTTTCAAACTTTCTATGCAAAAAAAATGCATATTTAGGTGCATTTAATTGGGATTTTAAGCAATCAAGCAAAAAAGAAGTGTGGCTAAAAAAGAAGCATGCGTTATTGGTTTAGGAGTTGAAGGATATGTGCTTTTCAAGATTGTATACAAGGATAGAGCTTAGTGGTTGGCATTTATTTTCACACTCTTTACTCAGCACCACTAAATAAAACCCACTGCAACCATTAGTTAACAAAGTCTAGCTGTGGCTCAAACCTTGGACATAACCTGAAGCATGATTGGACATTTGACTGAAAGATGTTCTTTGCAGGAATTGAGAATTGATGTTTGCAGAGCCTCTTTGTCTAACATGATTTAGCTTCAGATCATTTACACATAAAAATTGCCAACATTTCCTCTCTAGAGCTGTGGATTGCTGATAGAAACATACTTCTGAAAGGACTATTTTAGTATATTTATATTTGCAAAATGCATTCAAAAATACTCTTTTTTATTAGTCTGTTGTACTGAATCTCTCTAGATTGCATACGTGTTTATGAGTACAGTATGTCAACATTTTGAGAAAGAAAATGTAAGGAATATGAATACTTTTGAGAAGCACAATAGCAAAAAAAAGCTATTCTATTTGCAGTTCTTCATAATTTCTCCAACTCTTATTACAAAGTTTGCTGTAATACATTAGCGTCGATATGTATTCATGAAAGAAACAGTATAAAGGAAATCTGTGGTTGTAATTCTATTTTAATCGAACTAGTTGTAAACCAGCAGTTTAGAAAACAATAGTTGATCATTGATTGCTCCAACAAGCAAGTACCCAAATAGCGGTTTCACTTCGAGGGCCGCACATGTTATTATATTTTCTGGCGTGCTGTATCCACAGATGAGACATCGTATGAAGCGGGCATCAAGGTTCAAATCCACAGCCAGGACGAGCCGCCCTTCATTGACCAGCTGGGATTTGGTGTAGCCCCTGGTTTTCAAACTTTTGTGTCATGTCAGCAGCAACTGGTAGCTAACGATGAGCCTCTGACCCCCTTTTTTTTCCCGCCAGTCTCATTGAGTGTTTGTCCCTGTCCTTTATTGCCAGCTGGTGGACATTATTGCATCTAACAGAGCATGGAGCAAAATCAGTTCACTAATTACCCCCACGTGGGAAAAGTAGGGTTAGTGTGGTTTCCACAAAATTAAACCTTGGGAATCAAAGCAATCAAGAATTATTGGCAAAGCAGGGCCAAGTAATGATTAGATGGAAGCATATGAGCGTGATGTTTCCTTCAGAGCCAAACCCACTTGATAGGGAAGAGAATCCAACTACATGTGGCTGCTAAGATAGATTCCTCTATTTTAAGCCAGGGAGAAAAAAAAAAATCTATTTTAATTACCTCAAATCTGTCAGAATCTTCAAAGTGGTGCGCAGCATGTTTTTCTTCAAAGGTCCTTTGTTTGCAGAGCATTTTAAGAGGACTTTTTTTTTACATTATCTTCCTGCAGCCACTGCTAAAAATAACTGAAATTTTAAAACAAATGGCTAGTTTCCTGTGGGTTAGGTGTGAAAAGAAGCATAGCACACTTTTTGATGCAATGTCTAAATCTCTGCTTCCAGCAGCTCTTAAAGTACCCATAGATTTTTAGCACAGACTCTGATTTAAGCACAAAATTTAATGACAAGCAGAAAAGCCGTTGGCTGGGTTTGTTGACTGAAGAAAATTTGCATGACAGCCAAGGCTCCACCACCATCTCTAAAAGATGAAAAGTAATAACTTCGGTTGGGACTTAATTGATTCAAGGGGCCATTGTGGATTATAACAGTGGGAACATGGGTTTTAAATTCAAATTTAATGAAACTGTTTATAATTTATATGATGTTTCCTGTAGAACAGATTCCAATTGGGTATCTTTTTGTCTTGTTTGGAAAAACAAGGCAAAGATCATCAAATTTTGGACAGAAGGGGCAGGAATGAGAAAAAGCTATTTATAAAAGCATTTCTACAAGGAGTTTTTAAATTTTGCAATGATCATAATAATTACACTTTATGACAAACTGTATTTTTTAATTGTGCTGCAGACTCATTAAAATTTACTGCACATAATCAGTCGTAGTGAAGTAAAGGACATGAGCTGTTAATCAAATTAATTTCCTTAGCAATTAATGAAGCCAGATGTAAATGATTTTGCTCCAAAAGTTCATCAGCTTGGCTGCTTCATCAGCATGAAATGTTAATGTGAAATCTGTCTTGTTTTAGCAGAATAGCATGGGATGATTGAGGCATATTTTTGACTCTTGGACACCACAAAAAGATTATAGATTCCATTTTTGGGGAACCTTGCTGTGAAAAATCTGACTTTTCTTTTCTTTAATATTGCAATGCTAAATATTTACCATCGCTCAGCTATCATTAAGAAGTCAGTTAGTTGTATTAGTTACCATTGCAGATTTTCAACATGAGTGTTAAAATGCAAAGATAAGTAATTAATAATCATGACACCAGCAGACATAACAGTGACAGAAAAAAGATGCGTTTATAATTTGAATGATGGGCTGCATTAATAGACTGTCAGGCCAACATTCATATTATCAATATACTGTCACTATGGTGTGGTCTTAAAAGGCATTTGTTACTAAATTGCTCAGAGCAGTATTATAATATAACTCAAAACAAAAAAAGGAGTTGAATTCAGCTATTGACTGCATTTGCGAGATAATATTTATATATTTCGTCCCATTTTTGAACTGAACTTATACCAATTATAGCCCATCCTGGTTTCTATTCTAGTATAGTAGAAGATCAGAATTTTAAAAAGTGCTTTCTCTACAATTTTAGGTCATGAGCAGTCAATAATAATCTATATTTGAATCTGAGTTCACATTAAGCAGTCTGCAAAAAAAGAAAAGAACAACCAGGATTTGTTTGACATTTTAAAAATGTCTTTATCATCTTGCATTAACCATTAGCTATATGTGAGCAGCTAGCTGACCACCTACTCTCTATAGATCAAGATAAATAATTTTAAAACCCTTACTTTAAGTCCGACGCTTCCAAAACACTGCCTCTGCAGAGTCCAAACTCTTCTGATAGTATTTATTTATGTAAGTTTGGAATTTATGTAAGTTTGTGTTAAAAGGCCATAGTTATCAAAGTAAGTTGGTTTCATCATAATTGTGCAACTTGAAAGTGGACTTCATAGTGAGGACCCCAAACAATATTTTTGTTTCTATACTACTATACTATCTCTATACTATATTTCCTGGACAAATAGAGACAGAAAGCTAGAAAGGATCCACTTACTTCCTCACATGCTGACTAAAACTCAGAAATATACAAAATAGCTTATTTTAGCTCTATGCTTTTTATGTTTTCCCTCTTAAAAACTTCATTAACACTGATAATATTATTTTAACTATCTAAAATAAATTGCATCCAACAGCGCAGCAGGTTTGGTGTGGGACTTTTTTAGAGTGTATATCTGAAGAGCCTGCTCACTTCATATCCTTTTCCGCTATGCTGCTTGCCTTTTGACTTTGATAATGATGTGGGCCGTGTTCCCTCAGTCCTCACCCTAGATGATATGTCCTATGAGGCTGGCATAAAGGTACAGCCTCATTATCAGTCAGAGCCTCCTTTCCTTCGTGAGCTGGGGTTTGGGGTTTCCCCCGGCAGAGGCATGAAAAGCCTTGCTGCATGCTACAAAATACTGTACTGTTTAATTGTTCCAAACGTGGTAAATTCTACTTTGTTACCTGCTGTTTCCCCCACCATACAGGGGAATGGATTTGTGTGCCTCCCCCTTTCCCATTCTATGCGCCTGAAGCAACTACGTACAACAGTTTCTGCTGTGTGTTCTTGCATCTTTGCTTTCTCTGTGTAGAACTTCAGTAGCTAATGTGTGTCCTTCCTTTAAGCCCTTTACTTAGGCTTAAAGGAAGTCCTGATTAAAGTTTTGCTGGTTGGTTAGTTGTACCCCTTCCTTTTCCATGCACAGCTGTGTCAACATAGTTTGTATTTTGCTTTCATATCTCAATAAAGCAGATTATAAACACTCTGTGCTGTATCATTTGAAAGGACCAGACGGTGTCCTTCACTAGCTTTTATGCTGTGAGGATTCTGTCTTCTATTTTTCACTCTCACCAGGGGGTTTTTGTTTAGTGCATGTCCACAAAAGTGGACATGAAAGTCTGTGGGTTAGAAAGGAAGTTCAATAAAACCTTAATCATGTTTGCCAGTTTAGGTTTACTCCATCAGCGAATTGCACTTTGCCTGACACTACTCCTTGACTAAATAACTCTTTGATTGTGAGAGTTTTCCTGTTTAGGGATGTTGGAATCAATTAAGACTTCCCCTCCCTAATAGGACAATAGCAACTAAGTTATTTTAATTGAGATGCTTGACAGGAAGAAGCTTTTGGCACTGATTGCTGATCAGGCTCATATTGCTTTATAAGCTGTTGCTGATTCAAAGCACTCAAGAATCCTCAAGCAACAGGATTTTATATATATACATAAACTTGCTTGGATTTCTTTCTTTCTTTTCTGTTATGAAATAAGTATTGGATGCTATAAACAAAAGGTTGGAATGAAACTGAACATCTTGTTGGTAGTGAGACATCAGTTTGTTCAGTACAAATCTGTAACGATTCAGAACAGACGGATGCAGTTTTCAGGTAAGGCAGACAGTGGTATTACTCAAAAAGTGTTTATTAAAATAAACAGGTCTGTGTTAAGAGCTGCTAGGACGTCTGAGGCAGAAAACACTGGTTTACCAGTTCAGTCCATAGCCAGAGAACCAGGTAGGAACCAGCTGGTGGGCTGCCAACAAGATGCAACTGGTGCCGCCCAGAGTGTCCCAGATGCTGCAGCCCCGGAGAACAAGCAGGAGTCAGGAGACGGGTCAGGCAAACAGATGAGAACAGGAACAGGAAGGCTCAGAGGTCCAGGAGCCCAAAGACAGTTAAGGCAAAACATTCAGACGGGAACAGGCAAGTTTAGGGGTTGAGAGGCAGAACAGGTCAGGATCATGAAATCAGACACACCAAGGAACTCTAAAAACACTTCCACCACTGGCTAGAGAGAGCAAGAATAATTTGGTGCGAACGACTGGATGCAAGTGCCTTAAATAGAGGCAGTAGCAGGTGGATCAGATGAGAAGTGATTAAAAACCAACTTGGACAGGTGAATGGAATGAATAATTAAGGCCCCGTCCACACGAAGTCAAAACGAACACGAAACGCTAATATTTTCCAAAACGTTTGTTGTAAAGACGGAGACGTAAAATAACTGTGATCGACCACACGAATGCATGAAAACGCTGCAAAATGTATGCCAGGTCTGTAAGTGGTGCTGTGGTGCCAAAGCAAAAATAGGCGAAAACAGGCAACGAAATGTTGGGCATGCGCAGTAACATTTATACAACAACCAAACCGGAAAATGGCCCTGCGGGTCCATTTTCGTGGTTCAGTCAAATTGAGGTGATGAACTATGTCGTCGATATTGCTCTGTTCTTCCTGGAGATATTCCACAAGAAGAAGATTCTGTTGTAAGCCCGACAGCAGGGTGAGTAGCATGAGCAGCAACCATTCAACACAGTACGGCGCCATTGTTGTGGTGATACTGTGTCGCGCATGCGTGTTTAGAGGCGACGCTATGACGCATGCGTGTAAAAAAAAAATGCGGTCAGACATTAAAGATGGAAACGCGAAAACGGCGTTTCAAAATCTTCCCACTCTGAAGGCTTAATAAAAAAAAGATTGTTTACAGACCCCCGAAACGCCGGCTTCGTATGGATGAGAGGCTGGTTTGGTGAAAAATTTGTGCATTTAGGCCAGGGTTTGACTTTGTGTGGATGGGGCCTAAGCCAGTCATTGGCCCCAAGATCATGACAATATCAAGCTCTTAATAGAAAACAGACAGGTGGGAACAACATATGCATTAAATGCATTAAATACATTAAATAGTTTCAGTAAATATATATATATTTTTTTAACAGTGTCCTGTCTGGCAATGTGGCAATAAGAATAATTGTTTTGATGCCAAAAAGAGCCCAAAAGATTTTACTTTCACAAGTGGAGCAGTAGGGCTGTTGCCATAGTGTTCCGCTTGTTTCATGCATATAAACTGCTTTATTATAATTATGCAGGGAGTTTTACAGATTATATGGACACTGCAATGTAAGTAGAACAGAAGAGGAAAAACTGAGAAAAGATGAAAGAAAGAGGAGATAAAAGGAAGACAACGATAAAACATTTTCAGTCTGCTTCATCACCTGCAAAGATATGTAAAAAGAACAGCACAACCTACAGACCTGGTACGAGACATACAATAAAGTAACACCTTTGGACTTTTTACATCTGGTCACATTGCATCCTAAAAAGTCAACCATTTTAACGGGATTTTATGTGACTGCATCGCAACTCATACAGCAGTGCATATTTTAAATTAAAAGAAAACACCTCAAATTTTTTTCAAAGGATTTAAAATCAAAATTTGAAAAGTTTACTTTGCATGTATTTAGACTCTTCTACTGTGATACCTTTAAAAAGGTCTCAGGCAAAAATCGGCCTTTGCAGAAGCTGCCAAGAGGCTCTTATCACAAGCTATGTAGGCGGCACAGCAAATATATGCAAAACACTGTTTGGAGAAAGGCAAAGCACATTACACTAAATTCAGCTGAAATTGTAAAAGACGGTGATGACCTCATCATGCTTATCTTCTGCAGGAGCAGGAAGGCTGGTTATGCGGATGAAACTTGAAACTGATGAGGAAGAAAACTGAAGAAAACCTGTAAGAGGCTGTACTGGTCTTAAACCTGGGAGATAGTAATACAAACATTGGTAGAGCTGGGACGGGATGGTTTTGGTAAAACCCTAGGTATTTGAAGGGTGGGGTTAAAGTCAGAATTAAATGCTGGAAAACTTGAAAAGTGAATTCCATTTAATCTGACTTAATTCAATCTGTTTAGCAAATAAAAAGGTGCAAAGAAATTGGTCTATAGATGGTTGAAAACCCATTAGAATTACAGCTGTAATTGCAGCGAAAGGTTGCTTCTCAAAAAAAAAAACATGTATAATATTTCTCACAATTTGCATTTTAGCAACTTTATTTTGTGTGGGTTTGTTGCATTAAATCCCACTAAGTTACAGAAAAGTTAGTTTGACCTATATTAAAGGGGTATGAATACGTTTGCAAGACACAGTAAAGACGTTTTAAAAGTTAGTTTTCTAATGACACAGCAAACTAACTTCATCACGCTATTGAATTCATTAACATAATATTCAAAGAAATATTATAATAGGCAATGCAAATTTTCTTTATTATACTGAAAGCCAGATACTAATGAACATAACTCGTAATGTGACAAAAACAAACCATTTAAATATATGTCAAAAATCTTCTGAAGGAATTGCTTTTAAAAACGGTTAACTATTCTGACTTTTAGTAAGGAAGAAAATTGTTCATAGATTTTGGTGTCCTCTCCAAACGATCCAGATTGCTGTTACTACACCCATATCTATTCCCATGGTACTCTGTTTCCTGCCAGGAACCAAACCCGCATCTGTGATGTTCTGCATGGTGTCTGCCTGCTGCAAAACATGAGCAAGAATATTGCTCTGACTGCAAATTTCTGCCTTTTGTATCACAGAGAATAATTTTATTTAAAGACATCCGTTTCTTAAGAGTTTGTATATGTGTGCTGATTTTTGTATGCTTGTTGTCCTCTTTTGTTTTTTGGGTTTGCACCATGTTTCTTTGATTTGTTGCTGTAGTTTGGTGTAACCCTCTGAGACGACATATTGAGGGGAAACATGTTGTTTGCTCTTTCAGCTTCAGTACCTCCCACAACCTTGGGGAGATTGCAAGTCTACACCGATAGAGTCAGATTTTTTCTCAACGTACAGCATCACTGCATGCCGCATTGACTGTGAAACACGATACCTGCTGGAGAACTGCAACTGCAGGATGGTTCACATGCCTGGTATGTATTCAAACCTTACCTGGCTTCTGAATATCACTATGGTGCTTAATTATGCGAAGAGTTTTACATTTGCTTTATTTCAAATAGGTACATCAACAGTTTGCACGCCTGAGCAGTACAAAGACTGTGCTGACCCAGCTTTAGGTGAGCCTATAATTTATTTTGTTCAGCATGAGGGTTTTTTCCTACATTAATGTATTAAACCCAGAGCTCAACAGGGTCACAATGAGCATATTCTAGGCCTTAGATATTACTTGTGTTGCTCTATGCAGAAATAACGTTCTTCCAAGAAAGTGCTGAAGCAAAATAAAGAAATAATTGTTTAAAAATTCCATTATAAAGATTTGTGATGTGACTGTGCTTCGCTGAGCTCAAATAAATCGCACCAGTTTTATCCCCCCTCCTCTTTTTTCCAGTAATATGGCTTCAGTCATTATTTGCTTTCATGGAAAGTGAACGATGGCAGCGAGTATATTTCTGTTTCATGCAGCAATATTTTTAGCACGAGCTTTTTTTTTTCTTTTGCTTTCAAAGAGGTTGCAATATTTTTAAACAACTTTGATCATCCACAGACTTTTTGGTAGAGAAAGACAACGATTACTGTGTCTGTCAGACCCCCTGCAACATGACTCGCTATGGCAAGGAGCTGTCCATGGTAAAGATCCCAAGTAAGGCATCTGCTAAATATCTGGCTAAGAAATTCAACAAAACTGAGCAATATATTGGGTAAGTACTTTGTAGAATCAGTGAAGTTTCACATTTTTTTTCCTAATGCATTTTAACTTCCGTCTCCATCGTTCACCTTCAATGTAACAATAATGAAAGAATCTTACTCAAGAAAATGGGAGATATGAACTGATGAAATATTTAATCAGAGGATATAATGTGTCCTGGATATGCTCTTGTTTGTCTTCTCTGCAGAGAGAATATATTGGTGTTGGACATCTTCTTTGAAGCTCTAAACTATGAGAAAATTGAGCAGAAGAAGGCTTATGAAATTGCAGGACTTCTCGGTAAGAACCTTGCAGTTGCCTTTCCTTTCAGATTGGAGGGAAAAAACAAGTATGACTTTGGAATCAGCACTCACCGGTCCCTGGAGCAAAGTCTGCTTTGTGTGATGGGGCCTTGTGCTTTGAGCGTTTCTCTTTGAACTTCCAGATTTGCTGAACACATTTTCATAATCTGATGCTCTTGCAAGGGCACCAGGGCTGGGTTTAATAAAATATTCCGCCCTTTGTGAGAACCTTTGACAGTTCTGTTCCGATTTTTGGGAGATACAGGGAATTAGATGCGACAGCAGTGGGAAGAGTTTCGTGCAGCTTTGTTTAATTAGTGTACCTGCTCATATCTGTTCATCTCTTCTTCTGTAGGTGACATCGGAGGTCAGATGGGGCTATTTATTGGAGCCAGTGTTCTGACAATACTGGAAATATTTGACTACCTGTATGAGGTAGAATTTATTCTTTTTCACTATGTCTAATGCAATTTTGAACTTTTGGCAAAATTAAAGGTTCAGGTTTATGTCTTTATTTTGTCCAATATTTGTTTTACATAGAAAATCCATTTGCAATCTGATTTGCATGATTACTCTTGCCAAGATTAGCTACAATACAAAAATTCTTAGGGAAAAGACAAAGTGTACAGTGATAAAACTGATTAGTGAATAATAAAAGTTCCTTGACAGTACATTAAAGGCATAGTGGAGAATTTTTGCGATTTTTTGAGACCCGCTATCTCCACTTTAAAAAAAAAAGGACATGCACAACCATGTAATCTCCCGAGAGGGAACACCTATTAAACGTGTGCGAGAGCATGCATGAGCTCATTTCTCCTCGTGCATGCTCTGTTTAAAAGTTGCTGTTTGCATCAATCATACAAACTTACTTTCCAAAAGAAGATTTGCAATTTTTCTACTATAACAGACTCACCAATGGAAAGTTAAAACGGGGACGAGCACGTAGGACGGCCTTCCATGACCATATCACCAGAATGATTGACAACTAGGAGGACTGCTTATTTTGATGATCCAAAAAGAACATCCTCCACTATAACTTTAATCATATAAATACTTGCACTCCTTTTAATACATCAAATGAGAACAGTTCCTTGTGGATTCAATAAAGACAAAGCTTAAAAAAAAAGTCTTCCCAAGTTCTGTCTGGCCTATTGGTACCAAAAACAAAAGGCGAGGTCCCCTGGGATGCTGCTACACATAGGAGAGGAGAGAACGAGGGAGCATGGCCATCAAACAGCCTATAATAATATGATAAATCTTTGAGGTTTATAGTGTCACGGGTCGTCCTCTGAGCCTCCTCCCAGTTGGACGTGCCTTGAGCACCTCCTAAGGGAAACGTAGAGGGGACATCCAAAAAAGATGTCCGAGCCTCTCCCGAAGGACCAAGCTTCTCACCCTATCAAAGGGAGTGCCCAAGCACCCTGAGGAGACAGCAAATTTCAGCCGCTTGTATCCGCAGCCCAGTCCTTAATAAAGTGAAAGATGTAGAGTATGAGTTTGTAGTAAGTCATAGCTTTTTTTCAGGATAGCATCTGGAAAATCCATTCACATGCCTGAAAATGTCCCACCTAATTTATTATTACATCAAAAAGCTTAATATAGGATATAATGTGAAAGATCAACACAAAGTAGTGTATCATTCCAAGGTAAAATGAAAAAGATAAATAAGCAGAAGTTTTGCCCTCATTTAAAGTCAGACTAAACGGAAGATTAACATACCTTCAAGTCTTTTGATAATTTCTCAGTAAGATCTAGATCAGGAAACTAACTGAACAACAATTTGTTCCCATGCACAGAGCTTTTTTCTGTATGTTGTGTAAGAAAGACTGCTAATTGGACTTCTATAGGCAGATATAAATATGTCTTTCTTCTTACTACTCTTGCATAAATGCCCATTTCTTCAGTGCATAACATGAAGTTATCAAGTGATTCTAATGTCTCTTGTCTGTCTTAGGCTTTTTTTTCATTACTGTTTCCAGACAAACCGGAGATTAATCCTCACTATATTCTATGTACGGATGTACTCGTATTTTATTAGGAGTTGTTTAACTGAATTATAATAGATTTTAATTGTGGTTTCATAGAAAAATGGTTTGAAAAAAAAAATACAACTCTGCATATTTGTAATTGGTTAAAACTAAAAATCCTTTAAAGGGTTCTAATACATTCTAGATGCATAAAAAGCTTTTTCTTTGTTACTGATGTTCAGTCATTTACTGAATCTGTTACTGCAGGAAGAACCATTGTTTATTTAAAGCAAATCATAAACAATTGCTTTTTATGGACATCACAGTATTTGTCCAGGAATCTTAGCGCTCAAAAAAGTGAGAACTGATGGAAAATGTGCAACTTCTGTTGACTGATGCCCAGACAGCTGGGGACTGTCTGCCTGAGGGATAGGGAAGAAGAAGAAATATGACAGCATGGAGAGCAGGTTGAGTGCTGACCACTTGGGACATCATACAATAGATCCACTGTGAAATTTGGTCTTTAGAGTTTGCAACACTGTTAGGAGTGTGAACGATTCCTGCATGTCAGTTTGTTGTACAGTAAATATTGAACATATGGGTGATCCAAGCAAAAAATAAATAAATAAGCAATTGCCATAATATGTGAAAACAGGACAGGTTTGTAATCTTTGTTCTTGAGTAAGGATCTTAGGGAACATTTAATCAACGTAGATTGAACCACCGTAGATATTTAAAGCAAAAACAGACTTCAGTCTGTACTGTATACATTTGAGTTTGACTTGTAATAATTAGCATTCTAATACAATACAATATAAATAATGAAGCAAAAAATATAATTGTTTACTTATCTTTTCTTAACCATAAAGCTGTGAATATTTGAATGGATGGATACATTATTAGTTCTGAACTGGATTGACTCATGCTACATTGGACAGTTCCCCAAATACACAACCTGTATGAATAATACTCCCTATTTCCACCATTTTGCTAAAAAACTAAATGAGACATTTTAGGAAGAACACCTTCATTTTCGGGAGCCTCTGCATTGATCTTTCTTTAATCTCAGAGGCATAACAGTAAAATCATCTTTTCCCAGAAACTGAGTGCTATTAAGTTTAATGCTTGTGTTTTTTGTTCTTGCTTTTAGGTGTTTAAGGATAAGGTTCTTGGATACTTCATGCGTAAGAAACGGCCGCAGCGTTGTCAGAGCGACAATCTGGTAATTCTCCTTACTTCCTCTCCTTAGATGCAGCTGAATAAAATGAAGGTCATGCATCACTTAATGAGCTCAGAACAAAAATCCGTCTGCTCACATTTAGCAGAGCATAAATAGCACGGTGTAGAGAGAAAAGGACAAACCTAAAAACTTTTTTTGAAAAAGGGGAAAAATATTCTTTGCTGTAAGATGTTAGAAGAATATCTGTCTTGATATAAAAAAAGATCTTCAATAACCTTTAGAGCTTTAGCAGAAATAACAACTCTGTAGTCATAGCAGCAATTAAACAAAAAGAAAAATCATTAAGTTAGAAAAAGTATTTTTATGCAACTGAGATTTGTCGTTGTTCCGATGAAAATTATGTTTGAATCAAACAAACCGAAGCCTTAGTCAAAGGGTTTTTATCAGTAAAAAATGCCCACTTCCTAAATCAGTGAACCCTTAATGTTACATTTCTAATCTTGCAGTAAATGCTGACCAAGCAAAAGCTCTCCCTATCAGTTCCATGTTAAATATGCTGACTAAGACTTTAATGTGATTTAAACTTGCTCCACTTAATGCCCCCCCTAGCCATTCACATAAAGTTTACATTTTCATCACAGTAAATTAATGTTAGAGAGGAAAATTTGTTATTTATTTTTAGCAGCTTTGTATCTAAGAGCTACCTTTCTATCTGGTGACATCAATTGAGGCTGGTTTACGCTCAGAAACCAGGTCTTATGCGTGTGTCGCAGTTAATGCAGATATGCCCCCGCCCCCTCTGCAGACACTCTGCTGCACCTCTCCCAAATTGTAGGTGACCGCAGACATTGCCGCAGACAGAAGGCCTCTGATTGGTCAAATCTACATCCACTCTACTCATGCGTATTTCCTGTTTGGTACCTTACCAGCATGTTTTGTTTGTATGACCGCCATTGCGAGAAAACGACTCATGAAGTTGGACCAGCCAGAAGAGCAAGGTGCGTGAGAACGCTGGGACCCTTTTTCCACCTGGATCCCTGCTCTTTTTCTCCCTCTTGTCCCTCCGTTGTCTGACAAACTTGCACCCACTTCCTCATCGCCTTGGCCACATCTTAGGGTGACCAAACGTCCGTATTTCCCGGGACATATCCGTATTTCACGTCCTGTCCCGGGCGTCCCGGGTTTTTTTTAGAAAGTGAGGAAATGTCCTGATTTCACTGCGCACAACGCTCCGTGTGACGTAATCCCTGAGCCGCGTCAGTGCGGGCAGCCCTGCTCTTAATCAGAGGCTCTGTTCGAAAACCTGGGCTGCATCCTCCAAGGACGCGGTCTACCTACACTGGATCCTTCGAAGTCCTTGAAAATAAGGAGACCAGAAGAGTTTTGGCTGTAAATTCGACCAGGTCCACCCTTCGGCGGGTTTTACCGCCGTATGCTCTGTTGCTTAGCAACCGTGAAAGTTGACACACAAAGCAGGAAAAGAATGAATACCGAGGTTTTCAAAACTGTTTGTTTATTTATTTATTTTTTAAAAAGTTAAAGTGAACAAAAACTACATTAACAAGAATCCAGAGTGGAATAAAGGTTCCAACCACCGGGAGCAGGAACAAATAAAATCAAATATAATGATAGAAACCTTAGTCAGTTAAATAACCTGCTGCTGTCATTCTGAACATCTCTGATGTTGCTGCTATTTTCAAATATCCATTACTGTAAAAATGTCCATAGCTGCATATTGGTTATTTATTCCCCAGTTTTATATTGTTAAAACAATTTACAGGATTGTATTGTTTATATTTTAACTCTTACCTATTATGTTATTCTTATACATTTTTCTAAGGTCCACATTTGTGTGACCATTTTCAATAATCTTTCTGCTGCTGTAAATTTGCCCATTGTGGGACAATAAAGGGATTTTCTATTTTATTCTATAAAAGGGTTAGAAATATATAAGTAAATCTAAACAATGTATCTACAAAATATATCTGCAAAATCTCTAATATTCAACAACAAAAAATACTTAGTTAAGCATATTGTGCAAAACAACAATAAAAAAATTAAAGTCCTATCAGATTTATAGTCCCCACACTGCAGATCTATTAGAATCTGTCCTTAAATTACAGCCAAACCCATTTACACAATAACAGATAAAAACCTTTAGATAAATCAAACATTACCGCCACATATCTGACTCAGTAACCATTAAAACAACTAGTAACAAGTTACATTTCCTCTCATCACGGAGCAAATCCCGATGATGAGACATTTCTTCTTTCAATCAAAGCACCCCCAATCTCAGGATATCCTGAGCATCTCTAACTGTAAGCTTTATCAAAAAGGAAAGTTTTAAGCCTACCCCTTAAAGTAGACAGGATGTCTGGCTTACGGACAAAAACTGGTAGTTGGTTCCATAGGAGAGGGGCCTGATAACTTAGAAGTTCTAGGAACCACTAGTAAACCTGCAGATTGAGAGCAAGTGCTCTGTTAGGAAGATAAGGAACAATCATAAATCGGATGTAAGATGGAGCCTGGCCATTTAAGCCTTTAATTGTGAGGAGGATTTTAATTTTTATTTTTGATTTAACAGAAAGCCATTGAACAGAATCCAGGAAAGGATAGATATGATATGTTTTTTTTTCTCCATCAGAATTCTGGCTGCAGCATTTTGGATCAGCTGAAGGCTTTTAACTACAGTTTTTAGACTTCCTGATAGTAAAGTATTACAATAGTCCAGCCTTGAAGTAACAAATGCATGGACTAGTTTCTCAGCATTACCCCCCGATAGGATATTTCAGATTTTTTGCAATATTCCACAGATGAAATAAGGAAATTCTATCAACTTCTTTGATATGGGGTCCTGATTAAAAATAACTAGATTTTTGACTTTATTATCTGATATCAATTTAATCCAATTCAAATGAAATGACTGACTAATCAGTTTCTTTTTCAAAGACTTTGGTCGAAAGACTATAATTTCAGTTTTGTCTGCATTTAGGAGCAGAAAGGTAAGAGTCGTCCAGGTTTTATGTCTTCAAGACATGCCTGTAATCTATGTAATGGGTTAGCTTCATCTGGATTTATAGACAGATACAGCTGAGTATCATCAGCATAACATTGGAAATTAATCCCATGCTGTCTAATAATTCTACCAATTGGGAACATATATATAATAAAGAGAATTGGTCACTGTGGTACTTCACAGGTAGCCCTGGAGCATTAGGAGGATTTATCATTAACACGAACAAACTGATATTGATCAGATAGATACGATTTAAACCAGTCTAGTGCTGGTTCTTTATTTTCTACAAAATATTCAAGTCTTTCTAAAAGAATATTATGATCAACTATGTCAAATGCAGCACTGAGATCTAACAGGACAAGTACAGATACAAGTCCATTATCTGAGGCCATTAGAATATCATTAGTGACTTTCACCAATGCTGCTTCAGTGCCATGATGAGCTCTAAAGCCAGACTGAAACTCTTCAAAAAGTTCATTATGGTGTAAGTGATCACAAGAATTTTAGATAAGAAAGGAAGATTGGATTTAGGTCTATAATTGACCAAGTCATCTGGTCAGGAGATTTCTTAACTAAAGGTTTAATTACACACAGCCTTAAAAGCTTTTGATACATATCCCTGTAACAGAGAGAGATTAATCACATCTAAAATGGAGGAAGAAATAAAAGGGACTACCTCCTTAAATAATCTGGTTGAAACTGGATCTAACATACAAGTTGAAGGCTTAGATGAAGACAATAGTTTTGCTAACTCTGAAAGTTCAACTGGATCAAACCAGTCTAAACCCGGTTCAGGTTCTATGGCTACGTCAGATGCTGGCTCACCTTTCAGGGATAAAGCAATCATTCTTAGAGAAGTGCTAATGATCTTACTTTTAATTAAATCAATATTTTTCATAAAGAATCCCATAAAATCATTGCTGCTAAGAGCAGATGGAATGGAAGGTTCAAAAGAGCTATGGCTCTGGGTGAGTTTGGCAACTGTATTAAAAAGATATCTAGGATTATTCTTATTCTCCTCTATTAATGAGGAGAAGTAGTGCGCAGCTCTGCATTAAACCAGGGAGCCAGCTTTCTATTTTTAAAGTTTTTTCTTTTTTTAAAGGGGCTGCATTATCTAAGGCAGTATGTAGGGAATTACCAACCCCATCAACAAAATAATCAAGGAGCTAAACTTTTGCCTTGCACTACTCAGCGACACAGAGGAGAGAGAAAGTGAAACAGCTTCTTTAAAATGTATAACTGCACAATCTAATAATGATCTGCTTCATTGAAACTTTCTTTCAGGAGAACTCTGTTAAAGTAATCCTAAAGGTTATTAAAAAGTGGTCAAAGAGGACAGGTTTGTGAGGAAATACTGTTATTTCTTCAAATTCAGTGCCATATGTCAGCAAAAGGTTTAAAGTATGAAGATGAGAATATGTGGGACTATTCACATTTTTAACAATACCAACAGTGTCTAAGATAGCATAAAGGCTGCAGTTAAGCTATCCCTTTCAATATCAGCATGGATGTTAAATTCCCCCACTATGATGACCCTGTCAGTATTCAACACCAAAATGGGATGAATGATAGAAAGGAAGATAGATGATGAGAGGAAGGGAGCCTGGTACAACAACCATCTAGGATGATAAATTACAGGAGTGAGATGAGTGATGATAGAATGGGTTATAAAACACAGTTGAAAGAATCATTCAGGTCTGATGAAGAATGTGAGTGAGTTTTGAAACAACCACCAGTATTTGTGATAACTGCAGTGATAGGCTGTGGCTGAGTGCTAGGTGCCTGCCACAACCACAGACAAGCTCCATGCAATGATGAGCTGAGGATGCAAGCAGAGAATGCACTGCGCGTGCTGGGATTAGCTGAGGATGTGATACGCAAGCCACGATGAGCTGAGGATGAGAGATGGGGATGTGATGAACTAGACTCAACCCGCAAGCTGCGATGATCGAAGGGCGGGACATGCAAGCCGTGATGGCTAAGCGTGATGTTTCAGTTGAGATGAGCACACCATGATGTGGTAAAGGTTTCGAGGCGAAGCGCCGTTTCGTAATGCAAATGCATGGATGAATGTGGGCACGATAAGCCTGGAGCAATGAACTGAAGGGCCATAATGTACATGCTGCGATGGGAAGAGGAGCCATTAGCACCCAGAGGGATGGAAAAAGGCGCAATAAAGCGCCAGCCTCAATGATAGAGAGCGCCATGAAGCGTCCACGGCAATGAAAGAGGGCATCATGAAGCAACCGTTGCAATAATAGAGGGCGCTATGAAGTGTCCACCACAACAGATGGAGGGCGCCATGGGGCACCCGCAGCGATGGTTAGAGGGCGCCAAGCACATGCAGCGACAGATGGAGGGCACCGTAAGCACCTGCAGCGATGGGAAAAGGGTTCCATGAAGCACCCACCGCGATGGATGGAGGGTTCTACAAGCGCCTGCTCCGATGGGAAAAAAGGGCGCCATAAAGCGCCCGTCACCATGGATGGACGGTACCATAACCGTCTGCTGCAATGGGAAAAGGGCGGCATAAAGCGCCCTTCGCAATGCATGGAGGGCACCCACCGCCATGGGCCACGTCTAACATGGTGCAGAGATTCAGATAGAAACGATGTGCTGTGATAATGCCTGTGACTATGCTGGCATTAAGGCATTTCATGTTAATCACGATCTGTGATACTAGAAGCATAGATTAATGAATGCAGGGGCCACATAATCACCAACCAGATGAAAAATGCAGCAGTCACATAATTAGCTTCCTACAGGTCATGAAACTTGAACCTATCCTCGACGAGGCGGCAAATGAGCATTATTCACATTTGCAAGCCTTAGACATTAAACAACAGTAAAACATGATCAACTCCCAAAAAAGAAAATCTGCAATGACTCCACAAGGCTTAAAAAGGACCCATGATTTAGTTTAAAGATGATAAATGTTGAGTGTCTGCTAGGGGATCAATACCAATATCAATAATATCTCTACCTCGACTGCGCCGACAGAGAGGATAAGCAGATATACCTCTGTAAAGAGAAGGCTGCAAGCATCATTTAGAGTGATGGGAAATCCACTTGAAAGCTCACCCAGTCTATGCAAGAAAGTGATGCTAAGACTTGATTATATGTTACGTAATAAGTAATGCCTAAATGCAAGACTTTTTTATCATTATTATTTTTTAAAGACAGCACAGTTGTAAATGTTTACCCAACTGATTATTTTTATTTGATCCATTTTAGCCTGGTAAAATAAAAATTGTTAATGGATTTGACACACTGATGTGAGTTCAATTAAGGAATTCGGGTTCTAGTAACTTGAGATTTAATATTTGCATAACCAGTGTTTGCTTGATTGACTGGGCGAGTTCATGCAGTTAGACCAAAGCATTAGATTTAAATATATTTGAAATATTAGGTTCAAATGATTTCATTAAAGTCAGTGACAATAGAAAACATCTTACCTGCTTTATAACCACAATAACTTTGGTTTCTAAATTCAGACTTACCGTATATTTGGAATGGGGGTGACAAGCATGAATTGTTATTGAAATCAAATCAGACTGAAAGAAATGTAGGAACAACGTTGATTCATCCATTAAAAGCAGCGCACCATCTGCTAATAAATCACCATGACATACTTAACAGAGAAAGTGTGTAAGAACCGGCTGGGGACATTGAAAAGCAAAGATCAGAGGATTGAACTTAATTACCGATGAGAAGCTGTGGGCTGGAGAAGCATGTGCATGAGATTTGCTGTTTTGATAGAGGAGAGACCTGAAGCGATGAATGAGGAAACACTGGAGCCTTGAAGCAATACATCTCACCTGAATCAGTGTCAGCAAGCTGAACACAGAGAGAGCTAACTAACTGTTGATGGCTGAAACACAGAGAAATGTTTGGAGACCTTTTAAGATGAACTCTGGATGCTGATTGGACTTTGTTGTGTGGTTCAAAGCTGATTATCTGGTGAAGGCGAGTAATCAGTTTATTCAGTTAAACTTCCGCCTAGGCTCCATTTCAGAGTAAGGACCTGGTGGACATTACAAAGTTGCAAAAAGACGTTTTCTGGCTTTGCAATTTGGATGAGAGAGACTATGGCTTAAATGTTAAAAATTGTTGTAAGTATTAACTGCCTTTGGAGTAATCAGTAAGTCAGACTGAAAGATTGTTGCTACTCCTCCTCCTTGCCCAGATGATTCCCATCTCTTAGAATGTGAAAATTTAAATAACTAGAATGAGTTGCCTCATTTATGCTCACATAATCCTCTTGCTGCAACCAAGTTTCTGTAAGGCAAAATAAATCAATGTGATTTCACAAATCTAGTCATTACCTAGCAGACTTTTTAAAGAAAGAAATCTTATGTTAAATAAACTACATTTAATCGTTTACATTTTTTCCCAACTGGAGTTATTTTTATTTTAAGTAAATTATCGTGATTTAATCCTTTGGGAATCTTTTCGTATTTATTTGATTTTGGTCGTGGGCAAGACACGGTCTGGATGGAGTAATGGACAGAGAAGCTGCAGAGAGTTGTCTTACACTAAGACTCTGCTTCCTGGTCTGCACCCTGGGTTGTCAGGGTTTTGGAGGACTAACAAATTTGTGCAGATTCCTAGAAAGAAGAGCTGCACCATCCAAAGTGGCATGGATGCCATCTCTCCGAATCAGACCAGGCTTTCCCCAAAAGGATTGCCAGTTATTAATGTAGCCCACGTTGTTTTCAGGACACCACCTAGACATAGGTGGTAAAAATAAACAGTCGTCCTCTATACCTTTAATATGGGCAGAGACCAAAGCAGACCATACCATCATTAAAATGTCTCAATTTTATCTAATTCACTCTGCAAAGATGTTCTGCAGAACTGTTCATACTTTTGTGTAATTATAATTAAGGACATTTCATCAAATTGTATTTACATGTAGCATGTTTGTTTACTTTGAGTTAATTGTATCTCCCAGGTGTTTGTTTTTCTGCAAATACTCCAAATGCAAACAGTGTAATGTTTGTAAGACATGGGAATCCAGAACGATGGCACAGAAAATAAGTTGTAACCAACTATTTTTTCTGTTCACTGCAGGATGATTTTAGCTTGTCCATGCTTGGGCACCTTGAGCACTGAAATGATTTATCATAGATGTTTTTATTTCTCAACAGTGTAGAGATACTGTATACATCTGGTATAAGCCAGAATAGTTAAGAAGGCAGTTGTTTAAGTCTAAATTTATTGGATCTCTTAGTAAAAATGTGGACGAGCCAGTTTTTATTTTTTTGGTTGTAAGGAACCAAGCTTGGCACTGTTAACTGATCCAAGCTCGGCACGGATCGGTTTTCAGAGCATAGTGTAACCGGGGCTATAAAAAGACATGTGTGCCGTCTGCCGGCACTACCCTGGAATTAGGCAAGCTACTTGATAGAACCGTCCTGCGATGCCTTGTGGGACAGTGACAGCTCTGTTATCTTACACAAACCCATGCTGACGGCAACTCCAAGCTCTAGTGAATCCTCCATAGAGCCTCCTAGTATAACATTCAGGAAAAAGAAAATTTACCAAGAACAAACAGGGAAAAAAAAACATTAAGGCCTATTTTAATAAATCAATAAAAACAAGATAGGATAAACATTTTCATTGGAATAAATGCACATAAAAAAGCTCTCTGGTATGTGTATTGTTGTTGAAACCTAAATTTGATCTGATCTGTATTCTAGAAGCAGTGACAGAAATCTGCTCCCCTGCTATGTTTATGGCAGTCAATCAAATTGAATAGGAAACATGTTCAATGAAGACATCGAACAAATTAAATATCATGTAAACACTTTAGTCAATACAGCTAAGAGACTATTAAGGATATTCAAACCTTTAACTTCAAAGTGGCATCTGAATGCCTCTTTAGCTTTAGCTCACATTTCAGGGAACGTCAACATTTGTATTGTATTCCAAGCGCTATTCATGTTTTATCATGCCTAAATTTTTTTTATTTATTTTTTAGTCTGAGATTCACACAGGATCTCAGACTTTCCTTAATTACGTTCACACCTCCACTAGGAATTTCATTGCTATGCTTTGACTTGTTTACCAATATTATGCATGCACAATGTTGTATCATCAGTTATGTGGTGTTGTTATTGTGAACACACATAGAAGGACTTTGTCTACTAAAAAACTGGACAAAAAACAAAACACAAACGTAACAATGAATACAGCAACTTTGTATGGCAGAGTGAGCTATTAGAATATACATTTGGAAAGTCATATAGCTGGAATGTGCCCCTTTAAGATCAATCATATTGGAAGCAAAGCATCTTTGAACAATTTAGTTGATCTCAGACAGTTAGTACAGGATCAATTCTAAACAGTATCATATCAACACAATTTACAAGACAAACTGATCTAGTTTATTTTCAGAATTAAAGAGTTAAATCACAGTAATCAGATTGATGGTTCCAATTTGTTCTAAGTTGTAACATGATGCAGTGAAATTTAGCTTATTAGGCCAATTGATTAAACATTTTCCTATTACAGAAGCCTGGCTGATCACAACAAACAGCATTAATCAATTTTTTTGAACAGGCATCTGTTTACAGTAAAATGAAAAAGAGAACAAACTTCTTTCAAAAGATTGAAACATTCATCTTGACCAAGCTCAGTGTGAGAGCTCATCTGCTGTGACCATCTGGGCGTGTGGGAAGACGGAGCTGGAGAAAAAACAGGTGTACTCTCTGTATAGACTAGTTACCTCATTTACATGTGTTCTGAAATGTCTCCCTGCCACCAAACAAAGAGAATCATTCTCACTGCAAAATGCCTTCACCATCATATTAACATCCACAACAGTTTATTGAATAAATCCCTATAAGAGTTCAATCTTATTTCCCTTATGGAATATTCATTTATTTTTTAGAATCACATTTAAATGAGCAAAAACTTAGCCTTATGTGGCCGGATGATTAAGTATTATTTAGGTTTGTTCACAATACTGTACTGTACTGTACTGGATTTTAATTTTGGGAATATAGTAAAAGGGGTCAATTACAAACACATGCAACCCTTTTTAGAGTTTTGCTTTGTTATGAACTACTGTTTTACTTTTTTTTTTAATATAATCCCAACCATTTGTGGTAAAATTTGTGGTTGTAACTTGATGAAATGTTAAAAAAGCCAAGAATTTTAGGTCTTTTGCAAGGCTTATATGTCACATGTTAACCTTTAAGCTTTAACATTTAACCATCACATTTTTTTGTGTAACAAAATTTGGACCGAGGGGGTGTCCAGACATTTTGCTCTGCTTCTGCTTTTACAACTCCATTGTCATATCATTCCTTACATTACCTGAACAGAAAGTTATTTATTTGCAGTTTGTTTAAATCTGAACATTCATTCCCTAACTGATCATCTCACATCTGGATGTCAGTATCTAATCATTGCTTCCCCTGCTCATAAATAAAAAGAAAATAAATTCATTTTTGGAGACCCTTTACATAATGCATTTCTCCTCAAAAGTTTACTTTAAATTTACATGTTTTTTCTTTATTTATTTTCATTTCAGTCACCCTCACCCATCTTTCTTTTCACCATGTCTATTCCAGGAGTTTCCAGAGAACCCAACCAGCCCTGGTGTCACGCCTAATCATGCCCCCAGGTAGCACACCCCATTGATAACAGATGCTCCCTCCCATGCTGTCCCTCTATTTCATTCATCCTTGAGATCCATGCTTTACATCGGAGGTCACAAAAGAATTGGTTGGCTGTCAACAAAAGAGGGGTGATTAACCTGCTCCAGCGAGCATTTAGATATTTACTGCAATTTCAGGAAAGGTCAGTCATGAGTGTGTATTTCAGGTTCAAAGGAGACTAGAGTTGGTTGGATTCTCCGAGTGCGTTTCAGTTTTATTCTCTACATCTGTCCTATCCACTGGATTATGACCCCCCTCCCCTATGGTTATACAGTAGTGCACCGCTCCTGTGAAAACTTATCTTTGAATTTGCTTGGCTGTACAAAACAACACTAAATAAATAAATAAATAAAACTCTAGATCTATTTGTCTCCCTGCTGTGCAGAGCTCCATTCTGCAGCCATGTATTTCAGCATTCCACCAGACTTCGTCACTAGGTCATCATTATAGTTTGTGATGTGGTTTACATGCAGTGAGTTTGCCAAAAAAAAAAAAATGGTGGTTGCTGGAATAATATTCTTCAGGCTTATATACAGTTAAAAGAAATTAGAATATCACTAACAGCCTAATTTACTGCAGTAATTCAAAAAAGGTTTGATTATGCAGATTGATTGCGAATAGATTTCAAGCATGCCAGTCTCTTAATTATAATGATTATAGTTCCCAGCTTCTACAACCCCAAAAATCAGGATTTCTTCTTTTTAGAATAGGAAATTTGGATAAGACAAAAATCGATTCAATAAGAAAATTTTGTTGACACATTATTTTTTATATGATTATGATAAAGGCTAATGAATGGAAGATGGTAAAAAGAAACAGGTATTCTTTGATATGTGGGGGATTGAGAGGCAGTAGTTTGGGAGAGATTTTTAACGTACGAACTGTGGCTTTGGTCAGTGTAATCAGAGCAACCAGACTTAACACAGACTTATCCAAGGGATGGGCTGACTGTGTTTTTACCCTTCAGAATAAAAAAAAAAACATCAAAAGCAGCTTGTCTGTATCCAAGAGAAAAAGAGCTGGACTCTAAATCTGTGCTCCAAAGTCATCTTGAGATAAAACAAATGTTTGTTTTATTTGAAATCAGGGCTAATTACCAAGCTTGCCTGACCTAAACCCATAGAGAAAATCTATGGCTGACTGTCAAGATGATGAGATACTACAGAGCCAACGATGTAGGTGAGATGAAGGCTGCTTCCAGAGGCTACTCACCTTTATGCCACAGCACTGATTTAGTCATTTTTAAGAAAGGCGCCCTAAGTTTTGAGTGCATATTCGGTACATGGACCTACTTTTCAGAGATTGAATTATTAAAAACATTTTCTTAAAATTGGTTTTATGAGTTATGAATTGGTTTTTTAAGTATAATTTTCAAAGAGAAGGGAAGCAGGGTAATTTTTAGGTTAAGCCAAATTCATCAAAATTTATAGACTTAAATACTTCAAATATATCATATGCAGTAATACGTCTGTGTATGAACTGTGTTTCACCTTTTAAATTATTTATGAAAAATTATGAGATTTTTGTAAGATCCTGATTTACTGAAATGACTTTCAATCTTTTGATCCTCTGCACTGTTAATGCTGTATGTTGTTTTAAATTCTTAATGTTTTAGAGTTGTAATTGTTTCTGCATAAACATGACTAAAAATATTATGTTTTCTTTCCCCTCTCCCTGCTTTCATTAATTTAACCCCACCACCCTTTGATATCTTTTCCCCAAAATTTAAACAAATTCTCGAAACTCATTACCTTTATATTTTTTATATATGTTTCTGTCATTCGTCATCTTCAATTAAATATGCTCCCCTTTTTCTATGTCTCAATTTCTTATCATCTGGCTTTTCTTTTTCTGTTTTGGGATAACTTCTCCTCATCAAATTGTTGTTTTTCTTCCAACTTTCCGACTTTTGTCCAACTTATCCTCTGATTCGATCTATTTATTTGCTTCCTCCTCTTTTGCCATCTCTTCCACCCTAACCTGGTTAAACTTGTCTTCCCTTCTTTCCTTTCCTGCCTTTGTTTTTTTTTTTTACTCCTTTCTGCAGAGCACATGCGACACCCTCCGGAGTCACTCGGACAGTCTCGGATTCACGCCGAACATGTTACCTCGTCACCCGACTTTAGGCAACTTTGAAGAATTTGCTTGTTGATGACACAACGCTCAGGCTGTGGCACATCTTGAGACTTGACGGCAAACTGTGAAAATATTTGTGTATTCAAAGGATAAGCATTACGTGTATGCTAAAAATCAGTTTGATAGAAATAGAATATCATCAAAACACACATGTACACAAAAAGAGACCACTTCCAGAACAGAACTCAGGTTTAACACCCATGCGAAGGGCATAAATGTTCATTTTATCCGTGTATCATTTTGTAGCTTAGCTTCTGTCACTGAAGTTCTAACGATCCACACTGACAAATCTGTCTGAAAAAGTTGAGTTTTGTGACAGCTCCATTCAAGTATTGCCTTGCATTAATCAATTCAGAACAAAAACGGTAAAAATAGGGACTGGTATGTGCAGTAATGTTTATTTTCACAGTGGTATATTTCCCAACATACAACCAATGCTTTTCTTTTAACTGATTGTTGGTTGAAAGCTTTTCAGACCTGAATGAAAACACTCGTGCTTAATGTTGCCTTTTCCCACAGTGACACTGTGGATTGTCTCATTAATTAGACAGCTATGTGTACTTGACTTTAAAAATGAGCAGGAACTTCATTATTTGTACATATGCAAAAGCATAAAGTATTATTTGCCGTTTGCCAAGTGACAGACTGAGGAACAATTGTTTTGTTGCCTTCAGTCATTTTATTTTTAGAATTTTATCATTAAAAAAGGGAGTGGATTTTATCTTTAGGTCATTTTAGTTTTCTGTTAGTTGTTTGCCCTTTTTTTAAAGTTCCCTTCCATTTTGATGGGTGAAAACCATTTATCAGTTGAAATAACACAGTATGGCAAGCTGTTTATCATAAAATATTAAAAGCACATACTGAATTTGTAATTGAATTACTATTACGCAACAAGAATAATGCAGCAATGAAAAAAAGCTAAATCTTTACAAAGTCAGATACCTACATTCAATTCCCTAAAATTATTTGATCCTTTGCAGATCTTTCCTCAGAAGCAGATTTTAAAATGTGAGTTATTTTATCTTTTGATATCTCTACTCCCTGAACTAAAATTGCCCCCAAATAGTCCAATAATATTGAGCTGAACTAATCTAAAATCAGGTTGGACTGACATGCAGAGGTTCTCTCTCAACGGGAAGCAGGCAGATATGAGTAATTATTTTCATTGCAAACAGAGCATTTGAAAAACATAGCAGGAGAACAAATCATATTATTATATAATTACAACATTTTATGAGAATTTCCATAGATTTTGTAGCAGTGGTGAGTCTGAACCATATGCCTGCTTCTCTTAATTGAGTCATCTGTCAGAAATGTATAACTTAAAAAAAAAGTCTATGGCTGTCTGGCTTGGCTGGAGATCAAATTACTATCACTACGGTAACAGAGAAGTAAGGAGGTGATTTTACAGCTTTATTCAAGCCAAATAGTTTCATGCACCACTGAAACATCATGATGATATGAAATATCGCTAAGAAAGGAATAAGACAGCCCTCTACATCTATGTTCTTTGTGACTTGGAAGAATTGGATTATTGACAGTAGCAGTAGATATCAAGTCTAGACTTTGCATGTGAAAATAGACAAATGACAAAACATTTTACACTTAATTTATTTTTCTTTCTTTGTTGTTGTTTTGGTTTTTTTGGGGGGAAAATGCCTTGGAATTTAATGAAATCTAGTTAGAATGTTTCTTTCTCCTTTCTTTCTTTCTTTCTTTCTCCTTTAAAGATTTTTTATTATTAAAAAAGCTAAAAATGTCTCTTTGAGCCAAAAAACTATATGGTGGTTGGATTATTTTTTACACTAGCCTGCAATAGTTGTTTCATCTTTTAATACATAAATGGCAAAAGGTAGAGGAAAATTGAAATCTTTCATTATGAACAAGCTAAATCCATGCTAGGGGACACCTCATCCACATACAATAGTAGTGAAGAGACAGTGAACCATAAACTTCCATTCCAGATTTGAAAACAAAGCCTTTACACAAATCTTGTAATTTGAAGTTTAAATGGATGATAATGAGCCCTCATGTTGTAGGACAGGGGTCTTTAATTCCATTCCTGGAGGTCTGGTGACCTAACCTTGCGCTACAAGCTGGATTGTCGCAAGATCTGAGTGTTCAGCCTCAGAAAGCAAAATGATAGAATAACTCAATTCAGTTCTACACATATCAATCTGGCGACTGCCAGGTTGATGGTGACCTGCACCTTTAGATTCATCTTGCTTCAACTAATCTGTATCAAAAAATCAGGTCATTAGCAGAATTCTGGAGATCTTTGCTGCATGTTTAGCAGGTACTGAAGCCTCTTGATTCAAGCGTGTTAAAGCAGAGGCACGGCTTTGAGGACTGAAATTGAAGACCCCGTTCTAGAAGGTTGAGCTTGATGAATAATACCAACTGAAGTGATACCACTAGTGTGGTGAGAAGAATAAAGACAATTTGTTGACATTTTTATCTATTTGGGGGGGGGGGAGTATTTTTCATAAAGTTGTCTTTGATTTGACTTGGACAGAATAAGTAAGACTTGCTGTTACCCTTCGTCTTTAAAATGTTCTTCCATCAGAGTTTCTTAAAGGTACTCATCAGCACAATCCCTGCGATAGTAATTTATTCACTAAGAAGATTTTAAAGAGACTGGTGACATTCCTAAACTTGTAAATACCTGCAGTTAAATGCAACAAAAAAAAAAAAGAAAAATCACAGATACTCATGTAAAACATTGCGTATTAATATTTATATACAGATAGATAAAGAACATCTTTCTTCATTTATTCATTAATAGAAGTAATTTGTATTTCTGAATCTTTTCAAAGGCATCAGACCCATGCTCTGCAGCACTACTCAGTTTGGTTGACATATAAGAGCCTCATTGTACAATTTGACCACTGTATACAAACTTTAATATTATTATCCCAGAATATGTAATAAGTCACAAATAACAGTTTGTGATGTACAAATGATCCAGTATAATAAACTATATTTACCCATCAGTATTTATGTTCATAACTCTTGTTCTTATCTCGGTGTCATGCTTCTTCCTCTTTTCCAATGTTATTCAAGTCCGTGTGTCTAAAATATCAGATCTGTAAGAACTAAAACAAATGTCTCAAACCAGCATTTAAGTTTTTAATTGTGACACAGTTTGATATCATGGTGTTGAAACCACTGTACGTAGCTTTATTACCGTGTAGTATGTGTATTAGATGACTGTTGATGTGAAGCACAAACCCTTGGAAATTAGCCATCGCTCGCAAGCCAACGATGGGATGCCTCTGATTCCGACAGCCTTGTGTGGCTCGAATTTCAAATGACACACACTGTTAAACATGATGTGCCCTTGGCTCTGACAACAGGAATGAGAACGGAGCCACCTTAAGGCAGACTTTTAAGAGATCTTAATTTTTTCAGGACAAGAAAGGAGAATTGGTGTTGCCTTAAAAGCAATAAAGGAGATGTAATTTTGAGAATGGTGTAAAAGGGATTTTGGATATGAGTTATATACATATAGATACATGTTATACATTTAGAATGTCTGTTAATTTATTTCTGCATTTCCATGCACCAAGGAAAGCTTATTTAAACCTAAATTTAACTGATTCCATTAAGATATTTTTTATTAAAATCAATATGTTATGGTCTACACAGTCTGTTGCGTTGGGAGTTGTTCACCCTCAAAACAGAGGGTGAGCTACAGGTTTATTTCTGCAGAAGCTGTATCCAAGCATTTCTTTCAAAGTTCAGTGAAAAGAAAGAGTTTGTGAGAAGATACACAAGCAACAGGGAGGATTGCTTGTGGTCAATTTTTTAGGCCTCTGCTGCAGTAGGGACAATGTCCAAAGTGTTTTACCTGGACTGAGGGAGAAAAAAAAAGGACTTGATTTGTGCACAGTGATCCAATTTCCACTTAAGTTGTCAATAAGTGTCCCAGAATCTAAAGAGGAGTGAGTAGGCCCAGAATCTGAGCTTTTTGAGGTCCAACAGAAGTTTCATAAAGCTAGTGCTGATTTAGGAATTTAGTTCCACATCAGCACAGCCAACAATTTGGACATTTTATAGCATTTCATGCCTCCCTTTGCTGACACAAGTGAAGGAGATATTTATTTTCCAGATGGACTTGGCACCTTCCCGTACTGCTTTAAGTATCAATGGTGGTCAGGATGTAACTGTGCTTAATTAGCCAACAAACAGGACCGACCTAAATGCATACCAGCTGAATATGCATCTATAAAAGCAGTTAATGCCTTCATAACATGTTAGCTGCGCTGCACATGGATATATGTGAATAACATTTCAGTATTAAACATCCTTTTTATCGGTCTTGTAATGCATATCCTAATTTCACTAAACAATGAATTTTGTATTTTCATTAGCTAAAAGCCATAATCACCAAGGTTACCAGAAGTGTGTGGGTATTACCTCTGTTTAATAGGCCAGTTTCACTGTTTAAACTGAATAGCTGAAATACATTTTTTCAGTTTTGCGTCCTGAAGTATTGAGATAAATCTGTGTAAACACCATAAATGGTTGTAAACAACAAAGCTGCCCACTGCTACATAAATGTATGAGGGTGGCCGTTGTATGTAGAAAAAACCATCATCATCCACATGAGATGCATGGAGGTGCCACTTCTTGTTACACTATGATGCTGCTCTGGTGATGCTGCATTGATGTGATGGGTTTATGGTGGAGGTTAGTGTAAAAAATCAGACCCATTGTTACTGTATACTGTGGAGGAGAGGGCTTTGATAGAATGTTCCAGGTCTTTACCTCTATCCCCAACCCCTGCCTTATTACGTGTAGAACTGCAGAGTGTACCTGAGCTGGCAGAAACTATCAATAAACTTCATGAAATTGATATTTACTGCATAGCTATATTCAAAATAAAAATATTTACACATAGCTAATTTATGCTAATATTTTAAAGCAAAATAATTTTTTTCCCCTTGCATGATCATAATGTATTCCTAATATATCAGACCTATCAATGTAACGATAGCTATGCTGTTCACTTTGTATTGTCCAAGGTGTATTTCTGGAGTCAGATGAATCACAAATGGTTTTCTCCACATCTTTATGAAATCTGTTTGCCAGTAATACACATAAAGATCTGTTTAGCTGTTTTAGCAAAGGTTATATAGATAAAGTAAAGCTAAAATGTGCCTTTAAGTCTAATTCTTACAGGTAATTTCTTTCTAACCCCCCTGGCATTCAGACACAAACATCTGGAGATCCAGAGTTGTTTCATCTGGCTCTATATACACGATGTGTATTTTACTGTAGATATGTGATTTTAACTCTGAACTGTACATTAAATAGTTATTACGCACTTACCCTTGTGGTTGCTCATTAATTAATCACATTAGAAATCCTGAGAGGGAATAACTGTTGCGGTGTCTTGACCTATTCCCACCAAAAACAGAAATTATTGAACCGTTTTTTTGTTTCTTTTTACTTGTTTAAGTTTTGAAATTGATAAACTATGCAAGAAAAAAAATACAAGCTATAATTTAGTCTAAGAAAAGTTTTGATTAAGCTGGAAGAGAGTAATTAGATATGAGCCACTTAATGAACTACAGATTTCAGTTTCAACGGTAATATTCATAGGGACGGTTTACGCTGCTGAAGGAGACAAATAGCACATTGAATTGTATCTTTTTCCAACAAAAGCAAATACTTTAAAAAGAATAGGTCGAATCATAAATTTCTTACTAAAGCTCTCAAGTGACATTTTAATTGTCAATGATATTAAATTTAGTAAAAATGATAAAAACATACAACACTGGCTTGACTGTATTTCAATCGATCTTTTCGATATGCATTTATTTAAAAAACAATTAGGTTTACATCAGTATTTCAGATTCTGCAGTTTTAGAGTACTGAATAATCCAGTTTAAATATTTTTTTTTTAAACCAAGCAACAGGGTTTCCATGTAAGGTTGGAGTATTTCTGATTTTAACATAGTCATGTTGTTCGAAATATCTACAAGCAAAAGCAAAGCCAAAGAAACGAAAAATCAGCCTGTATTGAAATCTTCAAAGAGCGATCCAAAATGAAAACTTATTGCTGCTCTAAATGCAGAAAATCATGAAACACAAAGAAAATACTATTTTTCTTCTCCCTTCATAATTTAATCCAAAAGCAAACATCCTTCAAATATTTGAAATTCTTAAAATGCCACAAAATGCAAAATTTTTTACTACTGAAAATATGCTTTTGCACCAAATAAGTTTGGCTACATTTCTAAATCCAAGAAAACAGACATTCCATATTTAATAAATACATGCACCCAGTAACTATTTAACATAATTAAATTGAAAGGAAGAAATATTATTTTTCCCAGGAACGGTTGTTTTACATACCACTCAATGTGTTGGTTTTTATTAGCACACATATCACTTTAATCATATGGAGAGAAATAAAAACAGTTAGCTGTTAACAAGCAATCACCAACCAGTAAAAGCCAATGGTGCAAAACAAGTTTACAGAATACCATAATAGTATTCCTTTTAAGTAGCAAACCTTATAAAAAAGCATTATAGAAATAAAAAGAACAGTTATAACAAGTAATGTTTCACAAATGGTCATCATTATGTAAATATTGGTCTATTTAACTGCCTATTATTCAGCATGTCAGTGTTAAACGTGATAATCTTCATAACTATGGTAACAAAGTGCACAAAAATAAATACAAACAGAAATAAAAAGCTTGAAGATAAAAAAAAATTAAATTAATAAAATTGCTTTTCATGCTAATATACAATCTTGCAATCGGCAGTGGAACAAATACTTTATTTAAAAATGAGAAACAGTATAAGTGTGAAGTTCTAGCAGTGAAATAGCCTGTGGTCTTTCATCCGATCCTGCATTACATCTTGGAAAATAGAGTATTAGGTAGCAATGATTGGAGAGAAATACTTTAACCTCAAGAGGAAAAACTAGTTTTAAAGGAGCTAAAAAATTAATTTAATCCTGTAATTTACTGCAGCGGATCTGTCAAAGAAGGTTGCTGGTTCCCAATGTGTAGGTAATAAAATCCTTACATCCTGGGAGCCCATTTAATTAAAACAAGCATACAAAACAAGTGAAGCTAAAACAATAGGAGGGAAGCATTATTATACATCTATGGTTTCTAAACTTCACTGCGTCTACCAAAGGAGTCAATATTATCTGAAGTAAAGCTTAATTGTTCACAAAGATAGAAGTATCCAAATCAATAAATATCAATGCACCAAAACACCATAACATGAAGACCACTGAGATGTAAACTGGATCCACAGATTACTGGGTTTTTAACATCAACAAAAAAAATAAAAAATGTATATTAGCATTTACTGTGGAGAGTTTCACCACTGGCACTTGCCAATTAGGCAGATGGTCCCATTAGTATAACAGCCGATTTATGTTTGTTTAATAATCCATCCATGTATATGTTTTAAGAAAAAAAGATAAATCTGAATGTTGAGGTTTTGTTTTAAGTTTGTAAGTATTTAATCTCTCAGTGAGCTGCATCTAATCCAACCAAAAGCAGACTTTAAAGGTTTAAGAACAATTTTAACCTCAAAAAGCATCTAGTCCAAAATATTTTACCAAAGGTGATTGATGACAGAGAAGATGGAGATGGGGGGTAATGTATCAATAATGATCTAGTAAATGTAAATAGTAATGTAGTAGATGTACTAAATGTAATCTAGTAGATTTTATATTAGGAGGTTATCTTCATCGGAAACAGGTTTGTTTTCCACAGCATTACTGGATGCAAGCTACCTCCTGCTTTCTTTGTCTGATGTAAATATCCATCACCTGTGTGTAAATCACTGGCTATTGTAGATATAGCTGAACTTAGCAGTTTAGGTGAATACTTTCTAACCTGCAAAGTTACATTTGACATTGAAGTTTTAAAATTGTTCAAGCCGTTTTTGTTCTTGGCCCCTTTAGGTTACTGTAGCTGTTGGCTTCAGCCCGATGGACAAACCAATTATTTATTCTAAAAGAACCAAAAGAAGAACTCACTGGAAGACATTAACCTGCAACTTTTACCACTTCACGGGACCTTTTTGATGCAAGCCAGACCTGATAAGCCCTAAAGCTGGTTGGTATCAATTGGGGGGAGGGGGAGCTGCAAAGGGAATGTAAAGTGGATACAGTGCATGAAGCATACAGATCTAATCAACAAGGCTGCTGTCATGCTGCAGATTAATGTAAGCAAAGCTGCTTGTATGTAAGCTCTATATTACCGAAATAGAACGGCAACAGCTTTCCAAGAACACTAATAAGGCATAAAGAAAAGTGCAAAATAATTTATACGTAGTGCTCCTGTCTCTCCAAGAGCAGCTTACATATACTCATCATGGGCATTAATCTAATTTATTTTGGACTTTCAATAATGCATTTGTACCTCAATGGGATCAAGTATGTTAGGGGGTTTTAAAATCTAAGAACACTGTAGTAATTATTAAGCACAGTGGTGGCAAAGTCAAGCAATGGGGCTTTTAGCCATCTAGTCCAAAGCAATGGAGCTAATTGGTTAAAACTCTAGTCCAACAGGGTTAGAATCCAAAACTGGTCTTGGATTAGAAAAACCTGACATTAAACTGTTAGAAAGCCCTGACCTAAACTTTTTGTGAACTATTCTAAAAGCTTTCTACCTGGATGAGTGATTATATAGAGGCAGATTAATGTAAGGAAATGTTGGGGAAAAACATAAAAGTGTTTGATTCAGGTGCAATTTACTGTGGGACAAATGACTTAAGCCGGTAAGTTTAATTTTGAGCACTTATTACTCATCTACCATTGAAATTATACTTCTGCCCTAATTTTTTTATTTTCCAAGTTTAATGAGGTTAATTGCATAAGCAATTTAACAAGGAAACAGTAGTTTAATTAGCATACTAATGATAGGTGTATATAAACTTCTGAATGGGACTGCATCAGTGTCTATCATTTAAAATAAAAAATAAAAAAAATAGGAAAAAACTCAGCAAATTGTTCGGTTTTTACAAACCTGCAAATATAGATATGCAATATGAGATTTCACACACCTGTTCCTTTCTCTAAGGTTGTCAAGACTTTTACAAGTGAGAGAAAAGTGGCAAAACTATTTAAAATAAGAAAAAAAAAGAACACAAAATCCATCAGGAACAGAAACTATTTCTTTACAAAAGGCCTATGATTTACTGACGCACTAGTTACAAGCACTTTGATTCGCAGGCATCTGGAGTTTATTCACCAAATAAGATAGCTATGAGGGAACAGCATTAAAAAAACAATCTAAAATAGCTTGTTGCTTTAACTTTTTAAATGCAAAAAAAAAAAAAACTATGACTGTAAAATGCTTTAAATATAACACCAACTGTCATCTGTACTAATTAACCTGGAGGCATGTTAAGACCAAATTAAACAGGCTATCAACTTAAAAGCCCCTGAAGCTTACCGCAGCCACTGGGGCTTTGTTCCACACAGAGGCACAACAGAACGAACTGCAAGGGAGTGTCTGAATCCCAGGGAGGGATTTGCCTTGTTGGGAATCGCTCCTAATGACCAAACAGAGTGAAGGATGATTGATTCTTGCGGCTGTGGCTCAGTGACAGGCAATTTAACATTTTAGGGTGGGCAGAAATCGGCGAAGTAGGGGTGCTGCAAGGCCTCTTCAGCTGAAATTCTCTGAACAGGATTACACTTCAACAGGTTCTGGATGTTGTGAAACAAAATAATTTAGTAGTTGAGCAGATTTATGTGAGCAGAAATGTAAATTGGCAACATATCTGAATAAGTTTGCTGCAGTAGCTATACAACTTACAAAATTTAAATCTTTAAACTGTCTTAGCACACTGCTACTGCATAACAACACAAAAAAAACAACAAAATGTTCAAAATACCTGCAGTAGGTCCCTTCCTGTGCTACTTAATTTAGGAACCACATTCACAAGGGAGGTGGTGGCCGGATACATGGGGTACGGCTGGAGAAAAGGACAAGAGCTCCTTAGCAGTCTCTAGGTAGACAGGTGTACTTCAATACATTTAAATATTGCTTTAAGTGAATCTTTTTCAGAAATTCAACAAAAAAGGTCAGCCTTAATAGCTGCAAAATTTTCTTTGGTACTTGAAACACTGATTTCAGTAGTAGTCCATGCCTGGTGAAGTTCCCAAAAGCTCCTAAATGGGCTACACTCATGACTGTTGCTTGTGAACATTTTTCCTGCAATCATTTATCCATCCGTTCAACTTTCCATTCGGATACCGCTCTCTGAAAATCCATGCACTTCACAAATGTTGCTTTGCAACCAACCCTCTTTGATGAGTGGATCAAGATATCTTATTTTTTTTATAGACATACAAATTTTTACTTTCACATATATTAGGGTTGGGCAATTAATTGCATTTGCAATATAATCACAATTTAGAAAATAAATGCAATTTTCAAATTGCTGAGGCACTCAATTTGTTATTAAAATCCATTTAACAAGAATAAGGCACTAAATTTCTCCTTCCAGCTGTTTAGGCGGCAGTATGATTAAAGCTACAGTGTGTAATTTTCAGCAACATCTAACGTCCAGACTGCAGACTGCAGCAACATGAACATCCCCCCCCCCACCGCTTCTCCCCCCCAACAGTACGGCGAGTGTTACGGGACAAAATGTCTTCCACGACGTCCGCATCACCTACCTTCTTAAGTGATGAGGTTTGTTTATATAGATAATTTTACAGATAGTATTCTCAGGCATAATACTGTACTGAATCTATTGTTCAGTACCGTCTCAGTTCATCTCTCTCAACTTGCCGTAGTTACTTTCGAGCGTAATGGGCGATCTCGCAATCGCTAGTTTGTTGGCTCTGCGCTGCCGTAGCGCAAAGATGTCTGCCTCCATGGCTGTGAGACCCGCTCCTATGTAATTATAAATAACGAATTCTAAGGCAACGCAGATATTAAGGTTAAAAGGCTGAGCTCGTAGATGATGATAAATAACATAGTTATGTATAATATATTACATTTCTGACTGTATATCCCTGTAATTATTACACACTGTAGCTTTAAAGTAAGCATAATGCTGCACAGAAGGGAAGAGTTGCAGCTAGCACCTAGATGAATGCGTTATAGGAAAAGTATAAACTTGGTTGTGAAAGTTTAACAGTGAAGTCCTGCAAAACTGGATTCTGGATGAGCAAGGCTCGAGGCCATGAAAAAACTGAAATCCTGGTGTAAAACATGGACAAAAAATAAATAAAATAAAATAGCAAATATTATTTGAAAATAATCACAATTTCTATTTGTTAATTGTTCAGCCCTAATATGTATATACATTTATACATATGAATGATTGGATACCTAGAAATAAACTGCAGTTTAAATTATGCTCAATATTACTGAGAAATATCTGCCCAAAGTAAAGATAGTGTTACTACTATAAGCTCGAGAAAGGTGAATGTACCTTATAATCAGGAAGTTTTGTCATCGTTGGCCACTGCTCCTCTGTTGGTGTCCCCAACAATGTTCAAAGTGGTTAAGGACCATGTTTAAAGCAAAGTTTCAAAGCATATCATTGACCATAGTGACCTCTTCTTGAATACTGAAGCTAATCAAATTGGAAAGTAAAGGATATCTGAAGATCCTTTTCAACTGGTCATCCACATCATTGCCAGGGAATAATGGCCTTCCAGCATTAGCCAGCTCTAAAACAACAGAGAAAGCCACAATAAAAAAAATCGTACAAAGAGAATGCATCATAGAAACTGTGTTGCTCATTGCAAACATCACACTAACCTAACAGTTCCTGTCGTGAAATAATAAGGAGATTTTTTTTAATACACTGCCATCCTCAATTAAATTAGTAACAAGTCATTCAGGTTGAAACAAATGGGAGGAAGCAGTGTTCCTAGTTGGCAAACTGAACGCATTGAACACCACACCCACTTATCAGGTACATCTAGCCTTTAGCGAAGCGGTTTGCTTTTGCTCTTTGTCTATTAAGGCCCTGTTCTCCTTGATTATTGCAGGAAGCATGAAAACGCAGAAGCAGCTGTCAGGATGAACATATTGAGAAAACATCCGTTTGACGCATTTGTGTTGGAAAATCCAAGGATTTCTAATATCATGTTTATAAACCATGTTCCCTCAAGAGCAGGAAGTCATTTTGTTTTATGGTAATGGGACAAAGGGTAGGAAGGAGGGTATTGAATTACCTTCCAAGATACTGAGCGGTCACATTATACATTTTTAGATAGGTGACATCCCAGCGATGCTATTTTTATCAAGTACACTTAAAGCAGAATCATATTTAAAGAAGGAAAATTAAGAAGTTATTGTTAATATAAAAGTACTTTTTATATTAAGGGTGACCCAAATTACGCATTCCATAAACAAATGTCTTCAAATGGTTCAATAGCTTAAATTCTTTTTAATAGTATTGTGTCTGCCTGAAAAATAAAAGATGCAAAGAAGTGAATCATGTTATTGTGTTAATCATTGGAGTATGTAAGAAAGTTATTAAATGTAAATGAAGTTGACAAAACATCCCAAAATATATTTATAAACTATTTTTTGTGTCATTTTCTCCTCTCAGAATCAAAGATATTTTTTGGTATATGCTAATTGAGTAAAGCAAAGATTACACAAAAATCATAAATGAATAAGACCAATTCAGAAAAGTAACTTTACCATGCAGGACTGATTTAAGCCACTGCTTGTAGAAGAGCCTAAGAACTCAAACCCTCGTCTGCAATGGCTGAGTTCAGGGGATTTTTTTTGACAAGCTTTGACAAATAGTTTTTCATTTTTGTAAATGTACATTTAATTTGAAGGCTGGAAGAGGCTTTCAGACAAACAAGCTATTAGTAAATCACACCATATCCCCCCCATGTAGATCCGCCCCTGCTGTGGTCATAATGTCATTGGTGCACAGAATGTCAGCAGGGACCTGTGCATTCAATCGTGTTGGCTTAAAAACAATCTCTAGTATTTTTAATGGGTCTATAATTCCTGCACTAAATATCTTTCAGCTTTGCTTTGGGAATTTCTCCTTTGTAAAATAAAAAAAAAGATATAAATAAATATCAGGAAACTCATTTCTGTAATTAGTAATCAGTAAGAAACTACGATATAATTCAATAGACAGAGCAAAGGAAAAAGCATCTTCTCAGCTGAAGGGATTGTTGGTATACAGTTATAAACATGTCATACTGAATAAGCTTATGGTTGTTTTGGTAATGAAATGGAAAATAAGTTGATGAAACAACCACAGAGGGGAGGAATGAACAAATCAAGCTAAACAAAACAGTGGCAGAACAATCACCAGCATAACAGTTAAACAATTTCGTGATGAAGGTAAAATGTGTCATGCATTAAAATCCAGCTTAAATAGATAACGGCTCAGAGTCTTACTAACACATCTAAATCAGGGTTTATACAGGAATGAATAACTCTAACTTAATGCTTTTCAATGCTCTTTTAATGCTCTTAGAAATAACTTTAATGCCACCAACAGGTACCCGTCGACAGGCTGCAGCCATGTCCCGAATTCCTCGTTTTCCAGCCACTTTTGTTGAAATGTGCTTCCCCCCATTCTCTAGCTTTTTCTCCGACTTAAGCTTCTTTTCTGAACATACAGCTTTGCGATCAACCGGAAGCAGTTTCACGCAAATATATTGTGATATAATATATATGACAAAATAGTTTTTATAAACATTTTTTTAATAAAGCATTTTAAATGCAACAATAAACATTTAATGATTTTAATGCCAATTAAGGCCTTAATTTGAAAAATAATTTAAATGTAAATGTAATTTAGATCTTAAATTTAAACAATATGTTGCATTAGTCATTTGTTTCACTACCCAATAAGGAATTTCAGTTCAGTGTTTGCCTCGCTCCAGTTCTCAATATAAACCAACACCTCTGGATTTACGCATTGACCTAATGTACAGCGCTCCATAAATTAACCCAGCTTGGCTTTCTTAAGCTTGTTCATTTAAACTCTATGAGCATCGTGAGACAGAGCCCTGACTGCAATAATTAATTCCTGCAATTAAATGAGCTTTGTGCTTAAGTGAATTAATTACGGGGTTTTTTAAAATCCCACTGGTGCCTTTTTTTTCCTCTGACAAAATAAAAAACCTTACAAAACTATTATAAAATGCCTCATAACAGACCTGCAAATATACATCCAGCTGACCACATGTCAATAGAGGTAGAATAAAGTTTAGCACCAAACAGCACATCTGGAGGACGGTACCACAACGTCACAACCTGCAGAGAAACAAACCCAAAATATAAGAATTACAAGAGGCATAACATTTAACCAGTTGGTAAAAAGACAAGCAAAAAAAAAAAAAAAGTATGTTGTATCAACTAATTCTTTTTTTTTTTTCCTCCAAAAATCACAGATTTTTTTCTGGTCTTGATAAATGACAGTCAACGTCCGAGCAGCAAAAGACAAAACTGATTCGATGAGACAAAGACTGAACTTTAGTGTGCCGGTGGCAGCATTATGCTTTGAGGATGCCTTTAGCCTAATTAAAGTTTACTGATGGAGCCAAATAAATTGCCACACCAAAAACAAAAGCGGTTGGAGAAAAAACTTTTTTTTTTTTTAAAGACTTGGGATGGATTGGGGCTCATCTCTCCGTAAAGACAATTAAATGATTCAGATCAAAGTATAATCAACTGTTGGGAGTCTCTCCGAGTCCAGTGAGAAATGAAAGTGAGTATCTTTTACGATACATAAATGGGATAAATAGATAGAAAGGTATCCCAAAAAGCTCAAGCTGAATTTTTTGCTAAATTTGGTTCCAGTAGGTACTTAGTATTTCTTAGGAAGACTAAGAATATGATCATGTACCAATATTTTTTATTTATTTTTATTTTTGTACATTTATCTATGTTTATTTAAAAATGGGGCTCTTTCCCTCTTGCTTTTAAATAATGTGTTACTTTGTGGTTTTATATCAGTAAAGTTCCAATGAATACATATAATTTATGTTGAATTATATTATTTAAGACAGTCTCTCACTTTTAACTGTTGGTCACATGTGATCTTTTGATCATATTCCTTGTGGTAAAAAGACTGCAATATTTTCCAATAAAACTGATGTGGATTTGTGAGCAATGTCATCTTACACTCAAATTTTTGGAGCATATATTGAAAAAGTTAATAAAAACATTATTCACATGAATATTTTAAATCTAGAAGCCAACAAGCTGAAAAATAGTCTCTGATAAGGTTTCTGCTACGTTACCCTTCGGAACCAAAATGTTGTTATTGCTTAGACATGGTTTCATTACTAGAGGCATAAATAAACACCTGTGATGTAAATGAAGTACGGCTTACCTCTGCTGAGTAACACCTCACAGGAATACCAAAAGCTCGAGCCAATCCAAAGTCAGCAAGCTTCAATTCCCCATTCTACAGATAAAGAAGAAAAAAAAAGGCATATTTTTTTTATATGGCACTATAAACCCAGTACATCAAGTCCAGCCTTACCGATAACTTCAACATCTGCTTTTGCTACAATCATAAAAAGTCAAAAAGGTAATAATAAATATCCAAGTGACATTTTAACATTGTCAAAATAGCAAACTGACAGCCTCGTACTGGAATCAATGTTTATCATAATTCATGTTAAAGTCCAGAACTCACTCTGTTGATGAGGAGGTTTTGTGGCTTCAGATCTCTATGAAGAACATTTCTACTGTGACAGAAAGCGAGTCCCTTCAACAGTTGGTACATGAACGACTGCAAAGAAAAGACAGTTTGCTGTATTAAAACCAGAGCCAAAAACACAAATCAGCCTTTTTTTCGTGGGTGTCTGTGTGTGGGTGCTTTTTTTTCATGGTGGGGACCATTTTCCATAAATCTTAACACATTATGGGGACCGTGTGCTCTAATGGGGACCGGTGTCTGGTCCCCATGGGTACAAATGCCCTTACAGGCTAAGGTAGTTAGGTTTAGGACCAAAGGGCAGATTAGACTCCTGCCACCGCACACATCAAATGTCGCCTGCGTCTGGTCGCGAACCAGTTTTGCTGGTATGCTTCTGCACCGTCGGTCTGGAATTTCTAGGGACCCACAGCAGTTTCCTGGCAAAGTGCAAGGGGGAGCCTATTCGAGAACTCGCGAGAACTTCGGCAAATGGTCACGAGAACTTCGGCGGCACCGGCGGGAGTGATTATCTTCCAAAACAACAATGCCGTGTCTGCAATATATCCCGGTCACTGAGATTGATCTAGAGTTGCTAGTGATTATTGAGGAACAGGTTCTGTTAATAGAGTTGGCAAAAAGACTGATTAACCTTTCGTCGTAGTTGTCCATTGTAGTTGTTCCTCGGTTTTTAAAAATGGCACGCCCCGGCACCGAATCCAGAAGGACGACCACACAGACAGTCGAAAAGGCATACCAAGGACCAATCACAGCTGCTTTTTGTCTGCACGCTTCCGCTTGAGATCTGCGCGGGTTTGTAACTGACCAATGCGTAGTCAGGATTTGACAGTTGCAGAGGCTATGCGTCAGAAGCATAAATTGGCCTTAAGGAGGAAACAAGTTTGGGTAAGGATTAAGCCCGGCGTACACTGCGATTTATTTCAATCGTTGCACGTAGCTGCTGCTCACACTATACGATTAACCGCAGAGTTTAGTCATACAGTATAAGCTCACAGCTCACAATTTATGTTCAGCTTGACGCTCTGATGTAATCTACCTGCCCACACTGTAAGACTGAAAACCACGTCGGACTCAGCTCTGCAGTGGTTGGGAGACCACAACGGTCCAGAGAAAATCAAACATGTTTGATATTCTCCCGACCTCACGATTCCTGATCGGGAGGTGGTCGTGAGAGGCTGATCGCCACTTGTAACCCCCTGTACACTACACAATTCACGATCAGGCTGAAAGTCAGCCTGATCGATAGATTGTCGCACGACTGGAAAATTGCCCCGAAAATCGCACAGTGTACGCCGGGCCTTAGGGTTAGGCTCAAGGTTAGGCTGTAGAAATAGGTTAGAAATGAATGAAAGTCAATTGAAGGTCCCCACAAGGACAGAGAAACATAAACAGTTTGTGTGTACCTGTCTAGTGATCAGAGTGAGGACTATTTTCCAATTTCACCATCACAATGAGGAGCAATTGTTGTAAGGACATTTTGCCGATACTCACAAGCTATTTTGCTAATGGTTATGTTTAGGGCTAAGGTGTCAATTGGGTTAGGGTTAGGTGTGCATTGGTAATGGTTAAGATTTATAGGGTTAGTTTTAGCGTTAAAGAGAGAACAAACATGTATGTGCGTGTGTGTCTGGGGATACAGTTGATGCTGTATTTCTTATGTCTCACCTTCACAGTTTCAGGATCTAGATCCCCGTTACAGCTGTCAAAATATTTCTTCAAATCCTGCATTGGATCAAAGATATTTTGGTCTTAGTCTCTAATAATCAAAGTCTAAAAACCTTTACATTAGGTTGGATGGGTAACTCACCTGATCACAATATTCAAAAACAAGCGTTAACTTCTTGTCGCTGTGCAACACATCATGTAGTCTAAAAGAAATAAAAAAATAAGATTGAACAATTCTCAGTGGTCCATGTTGGTGACATCAGATTCAAAGCTGCTCAGATAAGCATTTACAGATAAGTGGACACAATCAAAATGAATTATATAAAATTTGCAGCAGGTTTACCTGACAATGTTTTTATGCTTTAGTTCCTTCAGAAGACATATTTCTCTTAAAGCAGAACTTGGAACCCCCTGAAAAAACAAACAGAATTTACTCTGATTTAGTATTAGTCTGCTAAAACCTCATCACTAAACTGTGCAAGTGTCAACGTGTCCAAACCTCGTCATCGTCGTCCAGTCTGACCCGTTTTAAAGCCACAATTTCATGGGTTTCTCTGTTTTTAGCTTTGAAAACTGTTCCATATGTACCTACAGGATAAACAAGGCCACATTTAACCACATAACAACTGCATAGCAACGAAAGCTAACAGCCACCAAATCGTTAGCTGGATCCAACATCCTTAACATATTTTAACAAAATCATGTTAGCTGATGATAAAATGGTAGATACAGTGCTGTGTGCTATTTTCTGGGCTAGTTAACACGATAAAATATCTAACAGCCTAGCTTAAATTAGCTAGCCGTGCTAGCAAAGCTTAGCTGTGTTACCTCGGCTAACAGCTATAACCTTCTCTGTTTATTATAAACTTACCCTCTCCAATCTTTTCCAACTTTTCGTATTTCTGCATGATTAGTCAGTGAAGCCAGCCTAGAGTTAACTGGTAATCCAAAACCGACAAAATGCCCCCAAAACAGGGCAGAAAGGATGAAACGGCTAGCTTGCTAGCTAGCTGGCTAGTCTTGCTGCTTGCCTGGAGTCGGATTGTCTGTGGATTGTAGAAGCACATCCAGTCTTGTTGGCCATCTACTGGCTGAAATAAAAAACTGAGACGTCGCCTATGAATGCGCTTAAAATGTCAGGTCCATTTTTTATCATGACTTTACATTTAAATCCCATATCAAACGTCTTTCTACGATTTCCTTCTTTCATCTACAGAAAATATCGGTGAAAAAATGAATTTTCTTGTTCAGGGGGTGATTCTGGGAAACAAACTATTCAATTTATTTATCATTTCAAGATTGGACTAGTCATTCTTTAGTATCAGGAGTCAAAAATCTATAAAAGTATTTAGCTGATTCAAAATGCTGCAATTAGAGTTCTGATGAAAATCATATTTTCTCTTTCCTTCATTGGCTTCTCACATATAAAGTCCTAAATAACCAAGCTTGATCTTATAATAAAGATCTGATTGTTCCTTATGATCCTAACAGAGCCTTTTAGACAAACAAATAATCACTAAAACCTTGCATCACATCAAATTAAATCAGTTTTGTCCATTAGAGGGCAGAAAACGTTTCATCCAGACGAAGCAGAGGTTAGGGCACCACTACCCCTACACAAAGTGTACAGGTTCTTCTCAAAATATTAGCATATTGTGATAAAGTTCCTTATTTTCCATAACGTAATTATAAAACTTGAACATTAATATATTTTAGATTAATTGCACTCTAACTGAGATTATTATTATTATTATTATTGTCTTAATACGGATGATTTTAGCATACAGCTCATGAAAACCCAAAATTCCCATCTCAGAAGCATATTTAATCTGACCAATAAAAGAAAGACGTTTTTAATACAAAAAAAGTCAACCTTTAAATAATTATGTACAGTTATGCACTCAATACTTTGTTGGGAATCCTTTTGCAGAAATGACTGCTTCAATGCGGCGTGGCAAGGAGGCAATCAGCCTGTGGCATTGCTGAGGTGTTATGGAGGCCCAGGATGCTTCGATGGTGGCCTTTAGCTCATCCACAGTGTTGGGTCTTGTGTCTCTCAACTTTCTCTTCCCAATATCCCACAGATTCTCGATGGGGTTCAGGTCAGGAGAGTTTGCAGGCCAATTGAGCACAGTGATACCATGGTCAGCAAACCACTGTGAGCAGGTGCCAGGTCGTGCTGAAAAATGAAATCTTCATCTCCATAAAGCTTTTCAGCAGATGGAAGCATAAAGTGCTCCAAAATCTCCTGATAGCTGGCTGCATTGACCCTGCCCTTGATAAAACGCAGTGGACCAACACCAGCAGCTGACATGGCACATCAGACCATCACTGACTGTGGGTACTTGACACTGGACTTCTGGCATTTTGGCATTTCCTTCTCCCCGGTCTTCCTCCAGACTCTGGCATCTTGATTTCCAAATGACGTGCAAAACTGAGCAACAGTCCACTGCTGCTTCTCTGTAGCCGAGGTCAGGCGCCTCTGCTGCTGTTTCTGGTTCAAAAGTAGCTTGACCTGGGGAATGCGGCACCTGTAGCTCATTTCCTGCACACGCCTGTGCACGGTGGCTCTGGATGGTTCTACTCAAGACTCAGTCCACTGCTTCCGCAGGTCCCCCAAGGTCTGAAATCAGCCCTTCTCCACAATCTTCCTCAGGGTCCGGTCACCTCTTCTCGTTGTGCAGCGTTTCCTGCTACACTTTTTTCTTCCCACTTAGGTGCCTTGATACAACACACCTGGACCAGCCTATTGATTCAGAAGTATCTTTCTGTGTCATACCCTCTTGCTTGAGGGTGTCAATGATGGCCTTCTGGACATCAGTCAGTCATTGACTTGCATATATTTTATATGACCTAACCCAGACCCTTACCCTATTACCAACATATACCTAACCCTAACTTTACCCCAACCCCAACTCAAAGGACAGAACTTTACCATATGGGGACCAGTTGAATGTCCCATTATGTACATGTTAGTTCTCACATGTAGGATATTTAACAAAATTTAGGTGGGTGGAGGCCTGGTGGTTAGGACGTTGCACTTGGAATCCACAGGTTCTAAGTTCGAGCCCCACTCCCACAGACTGCCACTCTGGGTCTGGGCACCGCACAATGGCAGCCCACTGCCATCTTCATAATTAAATAAATAAAAACACCCATTGTCATCTTATTTTTGTAATTTGTCTTTCTATATTTTATTTTCAAAAAGATAATTTTTATCTTTAAGCTCAATAGTATTTTTAAAAACATATTTTAATCCAGTTGGTCCTCTCATGCATATACATGCTGTGTAGAAATGTTTGATTTGTCTATCAAGATAAAAACAGCCATTTCATTTTACACGTATCTGATGTCAATTAAATGCAGTGTTATTTATTGTTGCTTATAGAAAACATTTTTGAATCTTCATTTCTGTCCCTCGGCTCTTTGTCTGCGGATCAGATCAGAATAAAGTCCTCCTTTGCTCAGGAGTTCCAAGTGTGTTCCAGCCTGTGTGAAAAGAACAAGCTATTAGATTCAATGAAATGAAACGGATAGCTGCAAGTAAGATAAAAATAATCTGTTAAACATCTATAAAGATTAAATTAAATAATTCTCTTTTGCTGCTTCTATCTTTAACTTGCAAATTGTTCTACTAAACGAGGCAAGACAATTAAGTATAGTGTCCGTACTTCACCCCATCCTCACCTCCACAATCCGGCCATTGCTCATGACACAGATCAGATCAGCCCCTTGAATGGTACTCAGCCTGTGGGCGATGATGAGCACAGTGCGACCCCTTGTGGCCCTGTCCAGAGCTTCCTGGACCACCCGCTCAGATTCTGCATCAAGAGCACTGGTGGCTTCGTCCAGCACCAGGATGCTGGGGTTCTTGATCAATGCTCGAGCGATGGCGATGCGCTGCTTCTGTCCACCTGATAGTGTCACACCTCGTTCACCTATAATTAGAAACTTAGAATTTTAGAGCTGACATGCAACAGTGTTGAAAAAGACAAAGCGTAAATGAGAGCACGTACCAACCATGGTGTTATAGCCATCAGGAAAGCTTGAAATAAAGCGGTGAGCATTAGCTTGCTTTGCAGCACTAATGACCTCAGCATCTGTGGCATCGGGCTTCCCGAAGCGGATGTTCTCCATAACAGATGATCCAAAGAGAACCGGCTCCTTCAAGCAGAACAAAAAACAAAAGAAGCCAACATTTAAATCTAAACTCAAGAAAAAATAATCAATGAGGGTAAGAAGTCATGTTTATGTTATTTAATCTGGACACAATCAAAATGAAGAGTCTCTACCTGATTGATGAATCCAATAACTTGGCCCCTTAGCCAGGCCAAATCTAGCGTACGGATATCGAGTCCGTCCAGCATGACCACACCGCTGGTTGGGTCGTAGAAACGCTCCAGTAAGGAGGCGACTGTGGACTTCCCTACAAGGTTTAACTTTTATGAGCTCACCTTGATGTCATTTAGAGGTAAACAAAATTAAACGTATTGCCATGGTGTCAGAGTACCTCCACCAGATTCACCAACAATGGCCACAGTTTTACAAGGTGGCAGAGTTAAACTGAACTTCTTCAGGACTTCATGGCCGGGTCTTGTTGGATAACTTTTGATAAAAAAAAAAAAATAAAAAAAAATTATTTCCTAATATTTGACAACTTTGTTTAGTGTTAATATATAAACGTAACAGCGGTTTGAAAATGTTTAAACCTGAATGAAACGTTCATAAAGTCCACTCTTCCTGTCAGAGAGTGGTAGGGGATGCGTCCTCCCCCTGAGAGAGGAATAGTGGGCTGCAACGACAGGTATTCAAAAACCCGAGCCCCAGAGCTTATCCCTCTAACCACCTGTAGGGAAACAAGACAAGAACTCAGACAAAATGTTTACAGTCAGTCAGTGCTTTGCAAAGGTACTTTTCCAGACAAGTACAATGCACTGCATAATGGTGACATAGATGGTAAAACAAAAGCTAATTTTCAAAGTCTGAAAAATTTCCAGTGCATTTTTGCTCAGCCCCCTTCACTTTGAGGCCCTTGAATAAAATTGAGTCCAAAAATTATTATGAAAAGCTATTAAAAAAATCAAACACAGCAAAGCCCCACTTTGAGATGCTGCACTTTGTGCAGCATCTCAAACCAGAACAGATAGAGAATGTCCATATGCCTATATCAGATACATATTGAGATCAACATCCAAAGAAAAGAAAGACGCAACAATAAACGCTGTGACAGTTTACACACTGACTGAGGCAGAGAGAGGTGATTCTCAGAGAGAGACTTGAGAAGTTTATCAAAGGTTTACTTTACTTTTTTTCATAAAGAGGTGACAGAGATATGCTGCTCTTACCTGCTCCTCTGTCCCTTGTTTTGTTTTTTGTGAGGCTCAAAGAGGATCACTACTTTAATATATAATTTTTTCTCGTCCTGAAGATTTTTTATTCCGAGGAGATTGATAAACTGAGCTTTGTGTCCCTCGTTGTTTTTGCGAAGCTCAAAGAGGATCAATACTTGATCAGTTTTCTGTGCTCCTGAGCTGCTATCATGGGTAAAGTATTGTTTCTAAATGTTTCATTGATTGTTTTTGTACCAGTCTGGTTCACTGGGTATATATATATATATGAGACTGTGTGCGACTCCAAAACTGGCTCGTTCCGTGTGCAATTAACAGATTTCTATTTTCCCCCAAAGCAGATGTGTTTTAGTGTGCAAACGTGTCTCTTTTCCTGTCAGACCCATTAAATTGCAGCTGAATCTGACATACACCTGGGGTCTATCTCAGTTGGTCCTACACAAGCCCCCATGTGTAAAATCGGGTCGGGTGTGACCAACCCATTGAATGTAAATGAGCGCTAAACACCACAACCTCTGTCAAACCGACGAAAAATGTGATTCGGTGTGTTCTGGCCTTTATTCCTTAAGACTGAGCTTGAGTCTTTTCACAAGAATATCTGTCTACAGAAATGGGAAAAAAAAAAAAAAAACCTGGTAATAAATTTGCAGCTGTGTCTGCAGTGAAAAACGGTTCTAAAATCGATTGACTTGGGCGAGTGGAGCATAAAAATGTTCACCACACAATCCAGTGTTTTCATTTGGCAAAATGTTTTTGCAAGCAGCAGTTTAAACATCCAACTTTTACTTACCTGTCCAAAAAGGATGGAAATGCTTGCCAAAGACCTGAGCACAAACATATGTGCATAATGAATTACTGTATATTCTTGATTCTTTCACTTATTTTCTTATTGTGAAGCACATCCCAACATACCTCTGAACAGTCTGAGATGCAACCAAGAAAGACATGAGGTCCCCTGGAGACATCTCATTGCTTGAAATTAAAGTCCCTCCAGCAAAAATTGTTCCAAGAACAATGCCTGTTTGAAGAACATCAAAACATCCGAGTTACTGAAGGTCTAAGACTCATTGTGTCCAACAATCAAAACACGTACAGTTCAGCGCCACGTTGGACAAGCCTTGGAAAACTGCTATTCCTCCTCCAAGATTTTCATTCATTTCACAGGATTTATCAACTTCATTGGAATATAATCTGAGAAAAACAAACTTGTAAAACACTACAACATACAACAAACATTCAAATATTAACAAATGATTTTACAAGGAAATGTAACTCACTGCAGCTCTCGTTCCTCCATAGCAAAAGCTTTCACTGTCCGTACATTACCCAGAGCTTCATCTGCCACCCCTGTTGCTTTTGCTACCTTAATTTGAAGAAAGGAAATAGTCAGACAACAAGTTAATTATTTTTTAAATATTTTTGCTTAAGATTTTGAAAGCTAGCAGCACACAGTATCATACAATGCCCTGCAGAAGTATTCATTCCCCTTGAACTTTTCCAGACAGTCACATTAAAATCACAAGCTGACGCATGATAGCTGAGTGAAAGAACGAGAAGTTGTTTTCAAAATGCTTTAGGAATAAAATCCTAAAGAGTACGATTTGCATTTAGATACATCTCCACCGAGTCCTTCATTTTTAAAACCACCTCTCCATGCTACATCAGCTACAAGTTCTTTGGGTAAGAGAATTCGTGTTTGCTCTTCTTTGCAAAATAAATGAAGCTCAGTGAAACTGAAAGGGTTCAGTTTGTGTAGACCACATATTGCTGCAGATTCTCAAACAGACTTCAGATATGCTGTTTGAAGACAGGAATAGGCTTTGAAGTAAAATACTGTTGTCTTTTTTTGCTCAAGGGTTGTCATCCTACTGGAAGGTGAATCTTCACTCAAGTCTTTTTCAGCTTCTTACAGGTTTTCTTTCAGGATTTCCCTGTATTTAGCTCCATTGATTTTCCCTTGAACTGACCGGCTTTCTGTCTCAGTTGAAGAAACATTTTTTACAGCAGGATTCTACCAGCATCATGTTTTATCCTGGGGTCTGTTGTCCATAGGAAGGTGAAGTGTTTACCAGATATCTAACCAGATCACCTTTTTCCACACAGTTGACATACTGTAGTTCCTATGGTCCCTGGCCAGTACTAAGTTATTCTTCCTTTAAGTCTGGAGCTGAAAACAAATGCACCTTTTAGAATTTCGATGGTCTTTTAATTCAAATCTCAAGAAAATACACTGAGGTTATTGGTTTTAACATGACAAAATGTAAAATAAAAATCAAAAAGTATACATTTTTTGTATTTCTGAAAAATTATTCCATTAAATTATACTGAATCGAATACTGCATATTACCTGTTCTTGAGCCAGACGAGATAGTTTTCGCAGGAATGAACCAATGAGTGCTCCTGCTCCCACAAGGCAAGGAAGGACGACCACTGTCAAGCCTGTGAGCTTTGGGGAGATGACATAGAGAGATACAAAACACCCGACTGTCTGCGTGATGCTCCGCAGACCCTGAAAACACAAAAGGGGACCAGATGGTTGCAATTTTCTTTTTTTTTTTTTACGTTTGACTAAAATGCTGAGTCATATTTGTGGTGCTACCTGAGAAATAACCAATTTAAAGGAGGACTTGAACTCCTGAATGTCAGCAGTCAAACGATTTACAAGCTGCCCGGTTTTATTGGCGTCAAAGAAAGCAACATCTTGCCTGTGAAAAAAAAACAAAAAACGAACGGTTGTAGAATTACGGTTTAGAAATGAATTCGGTAGATGTATGTTAATAAACTCATAAGAGTCCACATTATGAAGTATTTACCTTAAAAGGGAAGCAAACAGGCTTTTCCTCATGTCTGCAGCCACTCTTTCTCCTACCCTTGACAATAAGATAATGTAGCCAGTAGTTAGCAGGCCCTGCACAAAACAGTTGGGTGAAGACAATAGCATCAGACCACTGGACGTCTCCATGACTGCGTGATTTTTGTAAGCATTTTTTAGTCAAAGTGTTGAAATTCTACTGGGATACTTTGGAGCCCACACACATTCTAATGCAAAGGTGTTTAAATCCAAACTTTTTTACACGTTGTAATGTGTGCATTACACTGTTCGTTTAGACAACACTAACACCATCTTTGTGTTGAAACATCTAGTGGCAGCATAATACTGTGGGGATATATATATATTTTATGAACAAGTACTAGGAAATAATTAAAGTTAATGGGATGATGGATGGGCCCAAATACAAGGTGAGGAGGAAAACCAGTTCAAAACATTAAAATACCTGAGACAATGGAATATATATAACAAGTGCATTGTTATGGTAATATTACTGCGCAAACTTGAGTGTAGGAAAAATATTTTAGTACTATGAATTTACATTCTTCTTGTGTGTAATATATTAAATAACACTTGTTGTTTCAAGCAGGGTCAAGTTTTCATAAGGTAGAGGCTGGTAAAATCATTGAGAAAAACTTAAATTTGTTTCAAAACCAAAACACTGAAAACTGGCATCAGCTGCTGGAAAAACAAAAAAACTTTTAAACTTATTTTTTCCAGTAACTGGAGTTGATTACAAATGCATACAACACAGATTTCTACTCACAGAATCCTAATAAAACAAAATATAGATTTTATTAGGCAACAATTTTATAAATCCTTTAGCAAGGTACTGTAATAATATGCATATGTAAAATGTATCCTACCGATGATAGTACAGCTATTACCTATATTTCAAAATAGCTCTGACTTTAAATCTACAACTCTGTCAGGTCAAGGAAAGTTTATTTATATAGCACATGTCAACAGCAAGAAAATTTAAACTGCTGTAAATGAGAAAAAGAAAGGTAAAATTACATTACAGAGGCAAAAAGGTAATCAAACAAATAATGAACATGAATAATCAAAAGAATAAAAATGAATAATTAAAATAAAATGATCCTAAAATAAAAAAAATGATAAAAATGATAGACAAGAAAGTAAACGTAAAGGTGGCGCAACAACCTTAACTAATAATGTTTAAAAAGTGCAGTCGAAGGCCACTCTAAACAGGTAAGCTTTTAATCTCGATTTAGGTTTCATGACTTTAACATTTTTCTGGGAGTTTTTGCCAGATTATTGGAGCAGAAATAAACGCGGTTTCTCTATGTTTTGTTGTGGATGAGCAGATTTGTAGCAGAATACCTGAGAGTTCTGGGTGGTCGATACTCCGACTGCAAGTCTGTAATATCTTTTGGTGCTAAAAAATTCTGTTATTCATAGACTAACAGAAGAATTTGAAAGTCTATTCTCTAAAATAAAAGGTGTCAGTTTAAAGACTTTAAAACTGGGATTATGTGCTCCACGTCCTTAGTTTTAGTAAGTCAATAGCATTCTGGATCAACTGCAACCGTCTGATCAACTTATTAAGCAGACCTGTGAAGATGCTCTCATGCAAATCTACATTTTTATGTGTACTTACCTGGATACCATACAATCCAAGTAGTTTCATGGCAGGACCTTTAATCTCATTGACGTAGCTACCTGTGTTTTCTCTGAGGTAGCGCGCCACAACATTTACCAAGTCCCCAAGCATTAATGGGATTTGAATGTTCAGGATAGCGGCACCAAAAGCAAGCTGAAAAGAAATTATATGGAGATTTACTGCAGGAAACGTCCAAGTTTGTATGTTTGTTACCAGTTAAATTGAACCCCTTGAAGCTTACCACAACAGCACAGACAAGAGCAAAAAGCTGAGGTCTGACAAATTTCCAAAGGATGTGCCATTTGAACTCAGGCACTGGGTCTTTGGTGATAACTTCCCCTGGAGTGTTGTTATTGAAATCTGCCTCACAGCGAGCTACACTGCAGAACAGGCGGGCTGAGACGCTAAAGACTGCAGGTCCTAGGATGAATTTCAAACCTGCCGATTTGGATGTCCGAGAGGGGGAGTGGCGGATGGCTCTCTGAGTCAGGCTCCAAATTCGTTGCAAAGCATTGCCAGGTGGCGGGTTGGAGCTGTGGGCATGGGAATTACGAGGTATATACCACCTGAACAAAAGACATTTTTAACAGAGTTAGACAGTAAATTTACCAGCACAAATGGAAGACATAAAGGCTTTGTTGGTAGATTTTCTGTTCTACATATTTATGACTGATCATAATCGGAGGAAACAACATTTAATATTCTGTCAATTTAACATGAGTATTATGGTGTTTCGGTTATATATACGAAAGGAGTCAAATAGCATTTATGTTCCCAAAAGTTAAAATATTTATCTTAGTTAATCTTTGGAAATCTTGGGTCTATGAAAAACATAAATGGTGGAATTATTAACAAGGTCATTTTAAAACGGTCTGGTCCTGGACACCATAAGACTTTTCTGAAGAATCTCAATCAAATTTACATTTAAATGTGGAGTACATTTTCAAAGAACTTGAAAGAAAGGAGATGAAAAATAACTTAAATGAATCAGATTTTTCCTTGTTTATTTTTGTATGTAATTTCAATATATTTTTTTACCGAAGCAATAAATATTGAGGGGTAATTTGCAAGAGAAAAATACAACAAACATGTAAAACACATGGCTGATATATCAATTAGCATATAAACATAGATATTTCATGAATGCACTGTAATAGACAAAGATAGATGAATGATGTTTAAAATGCCACAGTTTTAGCTTTAGGATGTCATATCTGATATGCAGAGGCGGTAATAACGCCTTATATTTACATGAGTAACTTTTAGAATATAATTTACCTTTAAAAGTTTTACTTTTACTTAAGTTCTATTCTTGTGGGAGTATCTTTACTCTTTCTTGAGTAAAATGATATAATAATGGTTACTATATTCACTTGAGCTATTTGAAATCGGGCATAAAATTCATTGAACAGTAGATATTTTATCTTGAAGTTTTGTTTCCTTGACATTGATTTTATATTTTAAAAATGTGCAAGTTTTGTCTAAATTTGTTATTTTTAAAGACCTTATAAAAGAACAGGATTTTGCACATAACTGGCTGACTGATTATATAATTTAAAAACCTTAATTAGATTTTATGAGCCAACAATTACCCAAAAGCGTAGCCAGAACATTTTTATATGGGTGGACAGGCAATAACCAACGTACGTTGAAGGGTGGCCGAAAGTGGAAAGGCGCAAGAACCTCATGGTTAAGCTATACTGTTCCAACAGGAAAATTAATTAGCAAAAAAATCCATGTTTTCTAAATAAAGACAAACTATCATTTCCTTCAGCCTTTGCTAACAAACAGATGCATATATAGTGTATACAATTCTTTCAGGTTTAAGTTCTGGGGCAAACATATTTTCCACTGTCATTACTTAGTTTTATCAATAATCATTCTGCAAAAAAAAAAAAAAGATATTTACAAGTAAAAATATCTACATAAATTAAAATAGTTTTGATCTCACAGAAGACGCCTAGATGACTTGCAAAGACAAATAATTTTCTCTTTACCCCATATTACACAAAATCTAGTTCTGAATTATGTACTTATCTTTAATTTCAGTATATTTATGTGCATAATTAACCACTGCGTCTTTTTGTCAAGCAAATCTTAATAAATGAAAAATTAAAATGATTTGAATATTCCACTTGAAAGTACAACTGTTGCCACTGTCTGTATTAGAGGGAAGAAGTGGTAGTGGTGGCCACAGACTGGCTTAGGGTGGCCATGGCCCCACATCTAGCTCCGCCCCTGCTAATTAGCCAGTACTTACTAACCACTTAGTAACTTATAGGATGACTACTTTTAACTTTTACGTGAGTAAATCAAAAGTAGCGTTACTTTTACTGTTTTACGTTAGGATACTCTGCTCAGCCCTGCAGATAAGTCCCACTCCCAAATGTGGTGGACTGATACTTTGGCCCCTTGGCTTATGAAGGACAAATCATATCAAATATGCCGAGATAGTTGGGTTATAATTAATGACTAATTTTTATGGACTCAGAATAGAAGGTTTCACATAAATCAATCTGATTTGACCAGTGTTAACACTTCAAGTGTAATCAACAAATGCTAACCTAAACCAAATCTGACATTAGCTAATCTAGCAACCGGGCATTTCAACCCACCGTGAGAGCTTCCACTTGTCTCCTGTCTTCCTACAGAGTGAGTAAAAAGACAGTGGACGTGAATGAGAAGTGACGCACAGTCTGGAGCAAAGCAGCTGAGACATGTTTTCTACGCCTTTCGCCAATAAATAGCTGAAAAAATGTTAACAAAGGGGAAAAGCTCAAAATTAATCCCACGGCTCCCTGCAGGCTGCCATACTGACGCAGAGAAGTCGCGCGTGTCCGGGTGGTACGTGAACGTCAGCGCCATGTAGTGAGTGGCATTGCAAAGAACTGACATCAAAGCTGTGGAGGATATATATATATATATATATATATATATATATATATATATATATATATATATATATATATATATATATATATATATATATATATATATATATATATATATATATATATATATATATATATATATATATATATATAATCTTTTAATTAGCTTCTTTATTTATTCACCTTTGTAATAATTACCTTATTTATTGATTTTCCACTATAATCTTCAACTTTATTTATAACTTATTTTTTAAGTATTTATTTATGTGCATGTTATAGTATTATATAGTAGTATAGTATAGTATGTATAGTGTTGGTTTTATTTTGCCTTTGTATTTTTTTACCCTCTTTATTTCTTCAATGCTATTTATTTCTGCCTGTTGTTTTTACATTTCTATTATTCTATTGCTCTGTTCGAATTTATGGGCTGCTTCTTCCAAGGAGGCGGTCTACCTGTACTGAATCCTTTGAAGTATTTGAAAATAAGGAGACCGGAAGAGTTTTGGCTGTGATTTCAAACAGGTCTACCCTTTGGCGGCTTTTACCACAGAACAGAAAAGAATGAGTACCGAACTTTTCAAAACTGTTTCTTTTATCCATGTCTTGAACTTCATGCATCTTGCCTCTTTACCACAGGATTACACATAGCTCTCCTTTATCAGTCTGGCTCCAAGATGTGCCCATATCCTGTGTATTCATAAAGACACAAAGGCTGTCCTGATTAGATGTTCCTCCATACACACATTGACATCCACCATGTGAAGGAAGGCCTTCTATTCTGTCTAATCTGGCTAACAAAGTAACAGTTCACATGATATATAAAGAATAAACCTAACAAGTCCCACTGCACTGCAGATATATTAGAATCTGTCCTTATATTGTAGCGAAATCCATATACACAGTAACAGATACAAACCTTTAGATAAATTAAACACAACAGCCACATATCTGATTTAATAACCATTAAAACAACTATTTTCATTAATTTCAGACAGAACTATTCACATACTTGTATTATATTAAGCTGAACTTCCAATATTCACCACTGTTCGGGCTAAGTACCATTTTCTCTGATCATGGAGCAGCCAGCTTGCTTGGTCTTGCAATGAATCATTGGAAAACCAAGGATAGCGATGATACATCAGACCCAACCTTCAAATCAGGCGAAAAGAAGGATGCATTTGTAGGCAGCATAATGAGGAGTCTTGGAATCCGACCAGACCTCGGCGCCGCACTATGACATAATCGTATTTCGAATCTGGCCTTCGGAGGATGCAGCCCATAATGTTGAACAGAGCACAAATGCATTTTTGCCTCATATGCAAATGAGGAAGGGCTGCGTCTTAGAGAGTAAACTTCTGATATTATTTATGAGATATATTAATTTATGTCTCACTGTATAATATAATTTCTACCTACATTTATTTATTTATTGTATTTTGGTGGGCAATTAATTATATGCTTATTTATTTACTGAGCATTTATTTATTTCTGTATTTATTTTTAAATATGGCAGAGCTGGTCCTCCATACAATGCGACGCATACTTTTCGTGTTTATTTCTGGATCTAAAATACTGTACTAAAATAACCATTTAAAATAAATTAAAAATGTATAGCCAATAAGGTCGACACTTTCTTACCAATAAATAAAAAAGCGTTTCAAATTGTATGAAAAGTAGCACTGACAGACGGAAATGACGTATTGCCAAACGGAAATGACGCTTATGGTGTTTTGTTGACATTTGTTTGTGAAAGGCAAAAAAAAAACAGTAAGCACGCGTACGGGATCGCTAATATTTCCTGGGAACCAAGTAACAGATAAGCTGAAGTACTAGCAATAGTTACAAAAACTAGCTGGATGGATTAAATGAAATCGTTTAAAGACTTCTCCTTTGACCGAGTCTGAGAGCAGATCAGGATCAGCATAGCCACAGAGCAGGTCGGGAACAAAACAAACCGTGTCACCCTGACTACTCAGGGGCTGATCGTCTACAAGCTAAACCCGGCGGCTCCCACACTCTCGGTTTCATCTGTTAGCTTTTCTAAACGCTGCTAACCTTCAATACTAAAACAACAAAGCGAAATCACGTTAAATCATTACGTCACAACGTCAAATCATTGTGATTTTGGGTTATACAAGCAGTATCGGTCAGACTAGCTAGTTAGCTATCTAATGTTAGCCTTTCTTACCCTTTTTTGAGCTGCTTGGGATGCTTATTAGCTACATAATGTAGCCGTGATTTGCGCCCCCAGTTCGTTTGGTGTAGTGTTTACTAAAAACAGTTGGGTGACTGAAGAATGAAGCACAATGGCTAACTTTGAAGCCTATCAGGAGTATCAGAGGATTGAGGATTACGAGGAAGACTCTCCACCAGGGGAAGAGGACTTACTGGTGCATGTGCCTGAAAGTTTGAAAGGTAAACACAATGGTATTGATACAGGTTGGGCATACATTTGCCCTACTTTAGTGATCTAAAAAGGACTGGATGCAGCTGTTTTAACACATGGATGATGCGTGTTTCCATTTTTGTTCCAGATTCATGGCACCATATCAAGAACTTGGATAACTTCTTTACAAGAATATCCTTTGAAATCACGTCTTGCTAAATCAGTAGTTGCTGTGGAAGTGTTGTGTAATGTTTACTGCAGGCAGATTGCAAAACAAGTGGCTTCATGGAATAGATATGAACAGGTAACCTGCTCTAGCCCACAGAAGAGCTCATAACAAACCATCCAACAAACCACATGGTCTCAAATTTATCTTAGTCACCTCTTAAAGTATTACTTTCAGAGTCATTTTTCTGGATATTCTTTTTTTTACTTCTACTTGGGTAATATATCCTTATTAGGGCTGGGTATTTTTGCCAAAGTCCTGAATCTCTTCGATTTTGATTCATACAGTTCTAAATCGATTAATTTCGATTCGATCTGTTTTTACAATAATGAAAGTGGTTCAACTGTGTTTCAAAATACTCACGTATTTTATTTGTTCCTGTCATATTAAACACAAAGTGCAAACTTGTAAATCAGACAGTTTAAACTTGAGATGTGAACAAAACTGTCTCAAAAGTTCAAAATTGTTTGTGAAAAGTGAAAAAGCCTCACTCCAGCAAGCAGACCTGACACAGCAGGGACACAGCAGACATGGATGAGCTGCATTATCTTCACTGCACAAACCATATTTGCAGTGTTGTCTGTAAATATTACAGGGTGTTTGCTGGTCAGCCTTCATTTGTTAATGTCTTCAATTAACCTATTGGCTATATTTGCAGCTGTCTGGCTTGAAGTATTTTGAGTGCATCTTTCCTGCTCATTTGAATGTCAATGTCACGCACATCACTATAAAACTAATCGATCTCATTCCCTAGACATTGATTTTGCAAAAATGTAAAGGAAACGATTCCAAATCGATTAAATCGATTTTTTTACCCAGCCCTAATCCTTACAGGATATTATTATTCTTACTTGAATTAAACTCTTTGCAAATCAATAGTTAGACATAAGAGAAATACTGATCAAAATTTTAAAAAGACCTCCTGCATACTGTCCAACTTGCAAGAGAATAAATTTAGTTGCAACAATTGATCAGGCAAAATCATGTGCGGGAATCCTCTTTAAATTAAATCTTTCTTGCATAAAATGTTTGGCTACTTTATACACTGTGAGTAACTTCACTGAATAGCAAAAACGCTTACTTAAGAAAAAACATCCTCCAGACACAGTTATTGCTTATACTAAAATATGTTTTTTTTATTTTGGTATAAAAGCTTATTTTATGTCTTGTAAACATACCATGAAGTTTGGAGGTTAAGCTAATATTCAGTAAGGAGTAAATAGTGTCACTAGTGACTAAAGGTATGTCACGATTTATACGGAAATGAATTTGATTAGGAAAAAATGTATTGTTATAATTTATTATTCTCAATTATATTATTTTAAGATGTTATCATGATAAAATTTGACAGGAAGTATTTCGATAGACAGTAATATTGTTTGAATCCAAAGCACTTTCACATTCTAGCGGTTGTGTTTAGCTTTGAAACCAGTTCCATCTGTTTTTCTAAATCTTAACTAGCTTTTCTCTGGCTTGGTACCCCTCAGTCACACCAGTGCAATTGATTTATGTGACTAACCTATGTGAGGGACCACTTACGGGTAGATATTGTTTTTTTCTTAAATGTAATGTTGTATTTGGGTAAAAAAAAAAAACTGACTAAAGAAATAGATATTTAGAAAAAGGCCAATTTCTCTACCTGATAAAGTCAGTTTATAAGCAATCAAAACTGGTATTAGATGGCAAAGGTCTGAAATGACCTGGGCCCAAAGGTAACCTCCTCTACCTTACAGAGGAAGGAAAACACATCCACCACAAACCATACAGTCTAAAATTATGGGATTTGCTTGTCTACTTTGGTATTTATGGATGTTTTTTTTTTAGGTTGTTTTTTTTTTATTTCCTACTTTTTGTTTTTCAGTGATATTTCTTTTCTTTTGGTGGAAAATGCATTTTTGTTGTTTTTCTTTTCCCTTTTCAGAATGTACACAATCTGACCCCTATATTAGTATCTATTCATCTTTTTACATTAGCTGTCTTTAAACAATCCCCTACAGGGATTTCAAGATTGAATCAGCAATGTCCCCCAAATACCACTACTAGCAATATTCAAATTAGATATTAAAATACTCTGATGTGTTTCTCCCATTAATTACATGTGTATAAAGGAAGAAATCATTTGTTTTCTACAAATGCATCAACTAAATGTCTGCACTTTGCTCTTTCTGGAGCTGAATACAGATCAGATAGATTATTCCTATCTTATTATTCCTTCACTTTCCAATGTGACACCGTTTTTGTTTAGTTTTTTTTTTTGTATTAAAGGCATGATGAAAAGAAAAGGACAGCAATTTGATCAGTCTGATTTTAAACAGGCACTGCTAGAAAGAAACTAGATTGTACATTTCTATTGTATGTATTTATACCATATCATGTCTATGTTTTGATCAGTCAGTTTGATTATATGTTTGTTGTAGAGTACCGTTTCAGATTTTCCTTAACCAGTCCGTTCACATCTACCACTTCCATCAAAAGAATGGCTTTGCCTGTATGATGTTGTCAGAATGTTTTGAACTCATGTAAGTATGGAGTTGTAAATATACATGTAAGATGCAGCTTGGGGCACAGTGACATACTTTTATCAAAAAGAACACCCTTGTATTCAGTTAAAATAGCAGCGCTTTGTGACCCTGGTGTTCTGTTATTTTATGACGAGAAGTGACTGTCACATGCTTTTATGGGAACAAGTTCGGTCTTCTACTCATTTATGAAAGGATGCATGATTGTGAAAGAAAACAGTTCTTTCTATAGGTGCTCTAAAATTCTGTCCTTATTTAATATTTAAGCTTTTATCTGGAGACAACACCTTCTCTGTGGTAGAAAGTCTTAAAATATCTATATTTTAATGCAGTAGCATCATTTCTCTAAAGAGAGATTAAGCAAAATCCAGCCTTTAATATAATAATCTGAAATCTCAGTTTAGAATTGTCTAAAAAAATAAATATAACCAAATGTTTATTTATATATTTGTCTGCAAACTTTAAATTACTAATCTCTTTTCACTCAGGCTAGGTACAATGTGACCCATGGGCCATATTTTCTTAGCTACCATCAAAAATTGGTAAGACAAGGGAGCATGTCATTCAGGTGGAATAGTTTTGTGTGAGGAATATTCAATCGAACCATATTTACTGTCATAAAAAAAATAAACCATTTTAAATTGATAAGATAGTAGCAAAAAGGGCCGGACAAGGACTTAACAGTCATGGTAAAGAAGGGAATCAATCTCCTAAGATCACCTTTAGGGATTCTCCTCATCTGAATATGCTATCCCTATAATTACATTATGGTATTAATGTAATGTCTTTATCAAACCTGCATGTTAGCCTAGCATGCTGCAGGTACTCATTGGATGCTTGGAGTTTATTTGCAAACTGATATCCAGGAGAGGGGAGTGCTGGACTAGTGGTTAGGGCATAGAGCTTTGAATCCTGAGGTTGTGAGTTTGACCCCAGACCCACAGACTGTGACTCTGGCTCCCTGAGCAAGACCCTTAACCCCATACTGCTCCCCGTGCCGCAAAATGGCAGTCCACTGCTCCCCAAGGGGATCATTGCTCTGTACTTGTGATAGTGTAATGCAATAAAAAAAAAGCAAGCTGGAAAAGAATTAATTAACATAATCATTAATAACTTCTTGTGGCTTTATAATAGTTTGAAATTAGATGCAGCGTAATGAATTAGTATGAAAGCCAATAGCACTCTTTTTTTACCCTTGCAGTCAGTTTCTCTTCGTTGTCACATTCACTACATTCCTGGTCAACTGTGTGGAGTATGACATCCTTTTTGCCAATCGAGCAGTGAACCACACCGGGCAAGGCCAGAACCCTTTTGAGAGAAACAAAGTGACTCTTCCAGATGCCATCTTACCGAGCCAGCAGTGCACACAGAGGTACAGATTTTGTTGCAGAAATGAAAAGTACTTTAATCTGTTTCATTCACATTAAGTCATATCATCAGAGGCTGTCATGCCATTTCAGCCAGTCTGATGAGATGCTTTGTTCTCGTGCCGAGTGCAGAATTAGAGGCAGGCCTTTGGAGAGTTTCTTTTGTCAGACTCTTCACAGCTGCTCTGCCTAATATAGTTGCGATTAAACAATGGGAGTTTTATGGGGCTGAAATAGTTGTGGCTGTAGATTGCAAGATACAGTCAGTATCTTTAGACAGGAATATTGAACAGAAGCCTATTTAGCTCCACTTTATAGGGATTAGTTGAATAAGGAAAGCTTAACAATTAGTTATTTAATGTAATGCTGCCAAAGTCAAGAACTGAGACTTTATTCTAATGAAATAATATTGGTATTGATATTTATACACAGTGTTGTTGTTTAAAGTTGAATTTAAAGACGTTAAATTTAAAATGGATTTATCCCAGTTTAAATGAAATTCACCAAGTCATTGTTTATTTGGACTAATGCAATTTCTTCATAGATTGATTATTTTACGCTTTTGTGTTGTTGTTTTTTTTAAGCTTGACAGCATTTAAGATGGAAATTTGTCATGAAAGATGTTAGTGGAACTGCCCAGACATGCTTCAGAGAAGCAGCCAGTGTAACTGATAGCTTCGCTGTGTGGTACGACCGAGTGACTAAGATACTGACGAGCTGACTACCACATGACACATTGCTACCTGGCTTTGAAAGAGACCCCCCATCGTCCCCACCCCACCCCCCACCCCACCAAACCTGTGCTGTCACATTTCCTTTCTGTGTAGCATCAGCCTATCCTGCTCCTGTGGGTCACTTGTCATCTTTTCGAGCTTCAGTCTAACTTCGGCTCAAAAGTTGTTTATGTCAAAGTCAGTGACGTCGAACCACACAGCGCTCCACTTTAAGAACAGCTTGTCCCTCAGTTAAGAGTCTCTCTCTGTCCTCTTCATAACGCCTATCTAATTTCACATTTGAAGAGCGTTGAACACATGTGCACCGAGGATCGTTATTGCAGTTCATTCCTCCTTTAAAGGGACCTTGACTGAGACCATGTTGTAAAATGTTTCATAATAGCATGAATACGATCTGTTTATTGAAAGTATGCAGAAAATATTCAGATTCAGACGGCTATAAATACAAAAAAAAAGCTCTCTTTAAAGTGAAACCCTACAGTTCATGTCGTGTGGATAATATATCTACCTCCATCCAGCTGTTTTAAGAATAAGCTGTTTGGCACTTCCTGACTGTAATTTTAAACTGCTTTATCTCATTAAAAAGGATCTTGAAATATGTTTTTGTTTGTAAAAAAAAAATTACTTTCTTTGGGTTTTTTTTTTTTAAAGCTACAGTGTGTAATAATTACAGGGATATACAGTCAGAAATGTAATATATTATACATAACTATGTTATTTATCATCATCTACGAGCTCAGCCTCTTAACCTTAATATTTGCGTTGCCTTAGAATTCGTTATTTATAATTACATAGGAGCTGGTCTCGCAGCCATGGAGGCAGACATCTTTGCGCTACGGCAGCGCAGAGCCAACAAACTAGCGATTGCGAGATCGCCCATTACGCTTGAAAGTAACTACGGCAAGTTGAGAGAGATGAACTGAGACGGTACTGAACAATAGATGGCAGTATTAAAATTATCTATGTAAACAAACCTCATCACTTGAGAAGGTAGGTGATGCGGACGTCGTGGAAGACATTTTGTCCCGTAACGCTCGCCATACTGTTGGGGGAGGAGAAGCGGTGGGGGGGGGGGGGATGTTCATGTTGCTGCAGTCTGCAGTCTGGACGTTGGATGTCGCTGAAAATTATACACTGTAGCTTTAAAGAAGTGATTTCTTATCTACTATATATGTCTTTTTTTTGTGAAGGAAAACTGTGGCTAACCAGCAGTGCACAGCAACAGGTGGGGGAGGGCTGATGCTTTCCTACTTTAGGCTCCAACCCATAAAACTCTGGTTGTTTCATAATTTTATCTAGAAGACCTTTTGTTATATTTATTTATATATATATATATATATATATATATATATATATATATATATATATATATATATATATATATATATATATATATATAAAATCAATATCATGATTTCTATTTTTCTTTTTTTTATGTATTATTTTGTTAATTTCAATTTCTTTTAATGGAAGTTGATGCTTTTTTCTGTCTTTAATTTAAGGGTATGTAAACTTTTAGGCACAACTGTATTAGAAAGGTCTTGGAGTCTGAAAGTGCTTTTTTCTTTTCTTTTAGGATACAAGAGGACAGTTGGATCATTTTTCTTCTTATCATGGCCGCCACCTTCTGGATCTATCGTCTTGTTAAAGTCTTTTGCAACGTTATGAGCTACTGGGAGATCAGACAGTTCTACATCAAAGCACTGAAGATTAAGATGGTAGGAATACCACTTAATGAACCCTCCTAAGATCTGCTGCAGTAAATAAACTTTGTATTATTCTTCTCATCGGTTTCTTTATTTTGTTTTCTTCCTTTTTCCTGTCAGGATGAACTATGCAACTTTACATGGCAGGAAGTCCAAGATCGGCTCATCAATTTGCAGAGGGAACAGCAGATGTGCATTCACAAGAAAGAGCTGACAGAGCTTGACATCTATCACCGCATCCTGCGTTTTAAGAACTACATGGTGGCAATGATAAACAAATCGTTGCTGCCAGTGCATCTGCAGCTCCCCCTGCTGGGCAATGTGGTCTTCTTAACCCAAGGCCTCAAGTACAATTTTGAGCTTATCCTGTTTTGGGGCCCCGGGTCTCTGTTTCAGAACAAATGGAACCTGCACCCCAAGTACAAACGCAGTGGAAATCGCCTTGAGCTAGCCCAGAACCTCAGCAGAGTGATCCTTTTGATAGGAGTAGCCAATCTGCTGCTGTGTCCTTTCATCTTGGTGTGGCAGGTGCTGTATGCATTCTTCAGTTACACTGAAGTGATCCGCAGGGAACCCGGAAGCCTGGGCGCACGTCGCTGGTCCCTTTATGGCCGTTTATACCTGCGGCACTTCAATGAGCTGAACCATGAGTTGCATGGACGATTGGGTCGTGGCTACAAGCCCACTTCCAAATACATGAACTCCTTCACATCACCGCTGCTGACTGTGCTCGCTAAGAACGTTGCTTTTTTCTCAGGGTCGGTGCTGGCTGTTCTCATTGCACTGACCGTCTATGATGAGGACGTTCTCACAGTGCAGCACATCCTGACCGCTATTACTGTGCTTGGTGTGGTTATCACCATAACCAGGTAAGTTGTTGGCATTTCTTTTTGTTTGTGGATGCAACACTTGCAGAATGATTATCAGCCAGAACACTTGCTATGCTATATCTTGTATATCATCCTAACATACATACACACAATACTAGGTGCCTTGAATTGACCTAACAATTATTTTTGTCTCTTAATGTAACTTTCATAGTCTGATAATCTACTTAGTTTAAATGTAAAGATTATTATGTTTTTTTCCAACTCCCATTTTCTCAATATACCTACAATGACTATCAGAAGTATTCATACAACATTAGTTAATATTTTACTATTTTATAAACACAAAGTTTGATTTCTTTATTGAAACGTGAACAAACTGAAAAAAAATAATAAGGTGAAATGGAAAGACTGAAATGTTTAATTTTGTCCATACTCCTCCATAACATCCAATGCAACCAGTGGCCTTTAGAAGTCACATTTTTAGTAAATAGAGTCTGTGAATAGGTAATAATCCAGATGCTCTGTAAAGACGTCAGATGGTGGTTAGAGAACTTTGTGAGAACAAAATGCATTAATAATTACAAGGAAAACACCAGACAGGTTAGAGATAGAGTTTTAAAGCTGTGCTCAGTGGCCAAAAGTTAACCTCACCTTCTGAACACCACATTCCCAATGTAGAAGATGGTGCTGGTAGTAGCATGGTGTGGGGAAGCTTTTCTGGCTGTGAAATATTTCAGACTCCAACATATGTCCAACAGAAACAACAGTCCTAAACACACAGCCAGGGCAGCAATTGATGGATTCAGATCAATACATATTAATAGTAACTATTCCATTAGAATCTCATAGTTACAACCTCCAGCTGAATTCAGTTGGGGTTTTGGGACAAGATTTGAAAATGGTCATAAAACCCTGTTCAGCCTGACTAAGCTTGAGGTAGTTTGCAAAAGTAGCTTTTTTATTTTGGGTTTTCATATCTTGTCGATACATACTGACTGTTTTACCCCTGGCTGCCCGCATCAAATTAAAGTCCCCGATGCTAGCCTACAAAGTGGTACAGCACACGTCTAATTGAATCCTCTTGCAAAGGCTTATGTCACAACTCCGTCACTGCGGTTATCAAGTGATTGTCGTCTAGCAGTTCCCACACCACGCTTAAGGCAATCCAGACTGTTTTCATGGGTTGTTCCAAGATGGTGGAATGACCTACTAAGCGCTACAAGAACAGCAACATCCCTTTCTATCTTTAGGAAACTCTTAAAGACCAACCTCTTCAAAGAGCATCTCTTATCCTAACTCTTACCCATACCTCTCTAACCCTCTACTACTTTTTCTGCACTTTCCTCTCTCTCTCTCTTAGCTGTCACCACTGATTCTGGCGGGGGTTTTCCTCTAGAGAGCTTATTGTCACATTGATGATAACTTTAAAATTGTGTCTACTTCGTAATATGCTTTGGATAAAAGCATCTACTAAATGCATAAACATACTGTTATAATGAGTGTTTTTACACAGGATTGACTTAGGGGCTGAATACCATTCAAAAGCAGCATTTATGTTGATATGTTTAAAAAAACGAGTTTCATTTCTCCTCCATTTCACAACTCCATTCTACTTAGCCTCTGTGTATTACATAAAATGACAATATAATAAGCTTAAGTTTGTTGTTGTAGCATGAAAGTAATGACTACCTGTGTAATCCACTGTTTTTCAGACAGCTTATTTGAACATTTTCATACTTTTTTTTTTACACAAGGTCTTTCATCCCAGACGAACATATGGTTTGGTGTCCGGAGCAGCTTCTGCAGTGCGTGCTGGCTCATATCCACTACATGCCAGACCACTGGAGAGGGAACGCAAACAAGAGCGAGACCCGTGACGAGGTGGCACAGCTGTTCCAATACAAAGCGGTGGGGAGAACCATAGATCGGAAGACATGAATCACTATTAAACCGAACTGGATTCTTTTTCCATGATTGTTAACCAAGATTTATAAAAAGGATAATTCTCTCTAAAATACCACTATTGATACATTTTGTTACGTTGGAATTAATTGGTGTCTCTGTGTTTACCTTAGGTGTTCATTTTGGAGGAGCTTTTAAGCCCTATTGTTACTCCTTTCATCCTTATTTTCCTCTTGAGAAACAAATCCCTGGAAATCATTGACTTCTTCAGGAACTTCACTGTTGAAGTGGTCGGAGTTGGGGATATCTGCTCCTTTGCTCAGATGGATATCAGGCGCCATGGAAACCCAACCGTAAGACTTTTTGAACCTTTATGACAGAATTGAGGCCAGTAGATTTAGGAAAACTATAATACTATTTATGTTTTATTTGTTCATACTCATACTTTTGCAGTGGATGTCAGAGGGCCAGACAGAGGCGTCCGTATATCAGCAGGCTGAAAATGGCAAAACGGAGTTGTCCCTCATGCATTTCACCATAAAGAACCCCCATTGGCAGCCGCCTCAGGAGAGCTCCTTGTTTATCAGCCACTTAAAGGAGAAGGTGCAACATGATGCACAGGGGGGGCCTTCAACACAGCTGCTGCTCTCAGAGGCCCCTCTGTGCACCTCGCTTCAATCCAACGAGTCTGGCACTGGGGTAAGAAGCCTAATGTTGATATCATTTATGTAGGATCCATAATATATGGAATTGTTCTTAATACCCTCTCTATTCGGTTCATTTTCAGCCTGAAAATCTTTTAGCCAGTGTTCTGGCCCACCCCATCCTTACTGCATCTGGATTACAAGGACGAGACCATCGCTTCATCCCACCAAGCTCTGCTGCTTCGGCTGCAGCCAGTGTCCTGGCCTCTCTGTCCTCCTCCCATCACGCACATCCAGGTCGCAGCCGCCCCCATGGCCTTCTGCCCTCCTCCGTCTACCCTGAGACCACCATGTACCACAGCGATCGCACCATCATCAACAGGTACGTAAAGACATGAGACGGTAACGTTGCAGTAGGTTCTTAAATATGTTCTCTTGAAACTCGTACACAGATTAAGAAGTAAAACACACACTCTCTTACAGCATGTCTCACAGTGACTCTCACATCCGGAGCAATGCGCTGCACTCAGAGTTCGCCTCAGCAGAGATGAGCCTCCATGCCATTTACATGCATGAGGTAATATCTGGATGTTTTATGTTCATACGTACACCTGCTGCACTGCATTACAGTTACTCGACCTGAATATTGATCTGCTCTGTATTGCTTGTGTTTAAAAGTGAACTTTGTTTTTATGTCGTACCCTGACTAATCTTTGGTGTGTGTAGCTCCATCAGCAGAGCTCCCATCCACAGAGGACTTCAGGACAGTGGCAGACTTCAGTGCCAATGAGAGACCTTCACAGCAACACAGGTAATCAGATGTTTTCCAGAAGTGCCCCGAGAAATCAGCAGTCTAAGCAAAATCTGCTCATTTTCAGCCTATTTATTCCTGGTCTAACTGATTAGGGGTTGCTCTATAAGAGGACCAGTCCCCCTATAGAGCAACCAGGTAAGTGAAATCTTATTTTAAGGCCTTCTATTTCTGACAGTAATCTGGATTGCTGCTGTCCAGATTTAAGTCAGATGATCATATGATTCACACTACAATCGTTAGAGCTCTTGCAGTTTGGCCAGCTGACATGTGGCGCATTTGGCTTCCCATATTTATAGACTTCTGATGTCTGACATCTAGCTGACGTCCCCAGCTCTCTGCTTGTGTGTTCTTTATCATTTGTGTGATTGTTCGTTATTTAAACTTGAATTGAGGTTGGGATTTGGGGTGCTTTTTCATTGAGCTTTTCAGGTTTTACATTATGTTTGAGCTAAAAACAATCAACTCTGATAAGCTTCTCCTTAATCGATAATCATTAAGGGGATAAGCAGCGAGTTGCTTGGAAATAGATGACACAAGCACCTGCAGCTCATCCTCTGGCACGTTTCTCTTGCCTAGCAATTAGCCACCATGTTAAACAAGATATCCAGAAACTTATTGGCTCAATTCAAATACTTTAAATCTGTAAAGCCACAGCTTAAGTGTCCGTACCAGATTTAAGTCCATAAGCAGCTTCGATAAGTGCTATCCAAATAATGTTGGCAGTAATGAAGGAGTTAGGAGGAGGAAGTGTGAAGCTTACTGACACCAGTTCATTTATCATAGAGACCTCCTGATGTTCCTCGCTGCTAGAAGCTCAATCCTTTGCTTGAGAGGAAGCATACGCACAGCTCACTTCACAAAGCTTAACAAAATAAATTATTTCTTCATATGTTTTTGTGTGATACATGCATTTGTACGTAACTTCATATGTTTTGGGTTTTAAAATGGAGAGCTTCAGTTGTTTGTAACATTTGTGTAACTTTAGTTATTTATAGTTCTTTTCCGGAGGGCTGTAGTCCTAATTTTTCTGATAGCTCTGCAAAATATGAAGGGACAGGAGCTAGGAGCTACAGTTTGAGGTATTTTGATTGAGTCTGTCACTATAATAATAATAATAATTAATAGTAATTGAACTATATTGACCTCACATTGGAGAAATTGACCTCTGCATTTCACCCATCTACTTGGGGAGCAGAGGGCGGCCATCGTGGGGCACCCGGGGAGCAGTGCGGGATTAAGGTTCTTGCTCAGAGACCCAGAGTGGCAGTCTGTGGGAGTGGGGCTCGAACTCAGAACCGCTGGATTCCAAGCTCCTTGCCCTATGCACGAGGCCGCCACTCCCCACTATCCGATCTGTACCGGACGCCAATGCTGTACCATCAGCCCCTTTGCTGATGTGCAACCAGAAATTCATCTAGTTTACCATTAAATTATGTAATTACAGTACTGAAAAAAAGCTTTTTATAGCCTTAAATTACTAAAGCATACTGAAGTACATTGTATAAAATGGAGATAGACTGTTACATTAGCTGGCCTCTGCCAACATCTGCATGTATTCTTTAGTGCATTCAGCAGCCAGGCCTTGAGATCATGTGAGGCGATTGCATTTGGATTCCCTCCATCTGCTATCCATTGTTGTATTGGTTTGATTTGTTAATAAATGTTTCTTTCTTTTTGTTAAATTATGGCTTGTTTAACATTTTTTATCCTGGTGTCAATTTTATCATGTTACTGAAGGTAAAAAAAAAACAATATCAGCATCAAGAATTGGCCCAAAAATATTGGCAGTACATATCAGGTTCATAATAATTGGCATCAGTGAGGGACAAAATAAAAAAGCCTTTATCTTTCAATCATTACTATAAAATATTAATAACGACTTTGCTACGAGACGCAATGTGTTTACATTATTTTTGTTATATTGCTTGTCTGACATAATCATCAGACATGCTTAGAGTAGTTAGATTTTTAAAAAACAGACATGCCTGCTGGTCATTTAGACTGTGGGGGAGAACAGATATAAGTAAAACAGAATGTATTAAAAGACCATATTTTTGTTTAACATGCTGTGACTTGATCTAGGAGCCATACTCAGAGATATTGCTTACGCTAGAGCTCATCGCCAACAAAAGATGCTTTAAAATGTACGCACACTTTGTCTTATGGGACATCACGATGTAGCCAGACGATACTGGAATTGTCCGACCAACTTTAGGACTACGTAGTCTGCAAATGAGTTCACTGACTGACCGTGACTTTAAATAGCCACTTTGAAAGGGGGATACAAATCTGGTTGCTTGTAGGGGAATCTAGTGTACAGAGAACAGGTGCACTAAATGGTGTTTTTATTTATCTCACTCACTGAGAAAAAAATCTTCTAAAGCTAATTATCATAGCAGAACACAGGCCGTTAAAGGGAAACATTATAGATGTAATATAAGCAGATCATTTATCCAGACAAGGATGGATTAAAAATTAAAATTGCTTTTAAAAAAAGAAACCTAATTACGTGTTTACAGCATGTTATATCATCAAAGAGCACTTTAAAATAATCTAAAAGGCTGGTTTTAATTTTTTTTTTAAAGCTACCCTTTTTTTTTAAATCCGGAAATCAAATTGAAACAAAGAGAATACAACCAGAGTGTGTTTACAACAGATACAACCCTAATCGGCTGTTTATCTTCTTTTTAACCAGCTTTCCATTCACATGGTTGCCATAGTTCCAACATTTCCATGCCAGCCCCTGCCCACCTTGGTGGCTGGAAAGAGGAGGAGGAAGAAGAAGATCAGGAGATCAACAGTGGATCGACTCCAACAAAGGTCACGCCCCACAGTTCATGAAGTGCCTTTGTCATAAGGTATATGATCCCATTTCAGCTCTATTATATATTTTCTGGTGCTGCAACCCTCAGACTACATGCCTTTAATAATCTCTCTCTTTTTCTTTTAGTGTTTACATTTTTCTTTCATCGCTGAACATTGTGGCCTTATATGATCTTTGTGGAAGGTTTAAAAACATAATTTACTGTGGGAGGGGTCTTCAGACGAATAACCACTGTTTTTCTCACCTCTACGCCTCATCATGTCATATCAGGGAGTCTATGGCATCAGGGATTCCATACGTCTTCCATCATTTTTATCATGGTTTGATCATTAACTTGTACAGAACTCTTTCAAAAGTGTATAGCATAGCCTGCGTGAGATGTAAGCAGTTTTTTATGGTGACATTTAAAAAAAGCTCTTCCCAACTTCTGCTTTTATTCTATGCACACGGTTTCTCAAATACATGTGCATTAAAAATAGTTTTTAACGTATGACCATCTATACTACTAGATGACCATCTGACATCTGATCATTACAAAGCTGACTATGATTATGAAGAAAGGCTGACTATGATTCTCTTTAATAATAGAATATAAAACATCTTCTGACTTTATATAAACATGCTCTAATGTTGTTCTTTTGAGTTTTTGGGCCCTAAATGCAAATTTTGCTCAGTATTACTAGTTCAGGTGTTCAAATAATAATTTTAGTCTTTAAAATAAAAAAAGTATTCAGTATTCTTGCCACTGAAATCCTAGTTCAGACTGAAAATACCTGTTAGGTCAATTACTGCTAAACACATATTAGCTGTATTGCTTAATTATGTGTTTAAAAAAAAAAGTATTTCAATACCTGTTCTCTGTATTACCTCATTGGCAGTAAAGATGAAATTCTGCCGCAGTCAGTACCTCTGAAGTGTAAATATTTTTACACAACATAAATCATCTTTCAACTGCATTCAGATTTAAATTTTTAGCGCATTTAAATCCAAACTGTTTGATTTTCTTTCAATATTTGCAAAGCAGAAAAGATGAGCTTTCATAAATATTCAAGAATTGGGATCTTTTCTCCTGCATATCATATTAATATTTTACATTTGAACAATATCAGTTATCCCAGCATCAATGTGGAATATTTTCAGAGAGGCTGATTATGAATCTTAACTAAGGGCCTGATCCTCAAAGATTCTAAATAAGAGTCGCTAGAATGCATGCGCAACTTATTTTGTTTTTTTGTACGTGCAAAAAGTTGGCCTGCTGTGGATGATCTACAAAGATTGCAGCACAAATGTAAGACATACAAATCAGTTTGGTTGCGCCATTTAAAATCAGCAGACTCCGGGAACCAGTGGCTGTTTGAGAGCGGATGTAAAGGAAAGATGAGGTTCTAAGACATGGAGACGGAGGTTATAATGATAATTATAAAAAAAAAAAAATGATAAGATTGAATAATATTTATAGCGCACCTCCCATAGGAAGCCTATCCAAAAATGCTATGAACAAAAGTGAAAAAATAAAATGATATTAAATAAAAACCTTGTCTGCTGGTTGACACAGTTATATATTTTATGAAACTGAGGGGGGGAAAAGAAAGCTCTGTTACAACAAGTAAAAGATTAAAACTTTCACCTCCCTCTACCCATGTCTCTTTGAAGTCTCTTTTTATTTTATTTTTATTTTATTTTTCATTTTTTTATGAATATGTCACGATTCCTTCTGGTTAATTGTAAGAAGATTGTCTGCCTCTGCATTAATATGTGCCGGCCTGTGTAGACAGCTTTTCTTTAATAATCTTATACTATGTGTATTATTTATGATGGTCTAAAGATGTTATTCACAGAATCTGGCTTTGTAAGAATCCCTCTTTTGTGGCCAAAATGACTGCAGATATTTTTACCTCCTATAGTTTGTAACTGAGGTTTTATATTACTAAAAAAAGATGCAAAAACTGCAACCGCAGTTGACTTTTCAGTTTGGAAAATTGCATTGCATTTGGTAAATACTTACATTGGCCTATCCCATAGAATATCATCTGCATATGAATGAAAGCACACTTGCAAAAAAAAAAAAAAAGGTTTCTCCTTTGAAGATCTGCTCTGCACATACAAACAAGTTGGCACCTTTATTAAAACACCCTCTGAAGATCAGGCCCAATTGTGTTAAAGTTCCTCTTAAACTTGATTGTTTAAAAGTAAAAGATTTATCTCTAGAGTCTACATCTTTTATTAGCTTTAAGAATATTTATTATTTTTCCTTCCCCAAATATTTAAATGATGAAAGCGTACATGTATAATTAGAAAATAAAAAATTTTTGGACAAAAAATGTTCAAAAAACTTGAATCCCCATAATGGAGAACATTGTTTGGATTATATTACTCTCTTTAACCAACACAGCGACCTGCATGATGTCACATCAATGATGGTTTCCAATAAAAAATTAGCATGTGACGTATATTCATCCCCCACGCACGGAAAATACTCTGCCTCAATCACATTAGGTCACTAGTAATATCCACCTGCATGTGTTTTACATTCAAAGTGAATTTGAATTTTGAAGACACTGGAGCTGAGCTGTTTCTATAGAGGTAATACAACCTCAATTTATTGTTAGCCATTTATATCATAAGCAGTGCCTTAGTGATCCAGATTAGTATTTGCTTTTTTAGAGACTCATTGGATCTAAACAGTCCGTTCTACTTTTATAGACTTAGCAGCACATAGGATGTACTGTATGCACAGCAAGCTCATATGTGGATATAGTCTGAAGTAAGTGTGGATTCTGCTCGTACGAATAGCCCTTGTGTCATTCAGTTTCTATCTAGCAGCATGCTGCTTATTTAATGGTGTTTGGGTTTAATAACCTACAAATGCAGAAGTTTGATCATTTTTTAATGGGCAAACCTCATACCATCCTTTCTTATCCACTACACACCAGTCCAAATATTGCAGAGACTGGAACAAGGTGCTAAGGTTTTATCCAGTTGGTGAATTTTTGTGTTTTTCTTTTTGTTTTGTTTTTTGCTTGTTTCTTACAAAGGTTGGTTTTATTCTGTAAATTTGGCATTCTCGAACAAAGGAAACATGCCAAAAAGAACTTGTTTTCTGCACAGCTTTATTATTCATGTTTTCTTGTGATAGAGACTAATAAATCTTATTTTGAGTGTATTTAATCATTTGATGTGTGTGTGTGTGTGTGTGTGATGTTGAAATGTGTTCTTGAAATAAAGGAAAGCTTTCAATTTTCTCTGTTTCGATTTTTGTTTGTCAGTAATTACAAAGTTAAAGGTGTAGTTGAGAATGTTCTTTTTCCAGGTGGATCATCTAAATAAGTACTCCTCCTAATTGTCAAAGTTTCTGGGGATATGTTTACGTAAGGCCATCCTACGTGCTGGTCCCCATTTTGAGTCTGACATAATGGAAAAATAGCAAATCTTTTGGAAAGTAAGCTTGTATGATCGATGCAAACAGCAACTTTTAAACAGAGCTTGCTCAAGGAGAAGTGGGCTCCTCCATGCTCTCACATGTTTAATAGGGGTTCCCTCTCTGAAGCGGGTACAGGGTTGTGCATATGCATTTTTGTTTTTATGTGGCGAGTGTGGGACTCCTCAAAAATTTACTAAAATCCTCCACTATACTTTTAAGTTTAAACGGTTTTTGTTTAGAGCTTGATATTTTCCATAGACTTTCTCAATAATGCTCTCTCATGAAGGATTTTAAGTTTAATTCAATAAGCACAATGAAAAATCCTTGACTCTGCTATAATTCAAGCTTGTTGGAATAGTCCTTATTACAGCAGGTATAACAAATCCCACATAATAAATATAAGTAATGTATGTTTTACAGAGGAACAAAGTATTTGGCACCACCAGTAAAGATATTTAAAAGCTATCAAGTAATGTATATTTTTATTGAATAATTTCACACTGAACATCATAGAAAACAGATTATTTTTTTCTTTTGTAGGAAATATATTCACTGTTTTTACATATTGCTTATCAATTACTGATGCTGCTGCCATCAGGACTTTGCACTTTACTAAACTGCTAGCAGCGAGTCTCTTTTTTTGTAATCATTGCTGAGTTTATTTTTCTATGTGTTTTGCTGAAGTACCTAATTTCAAACTACTTTTAATCTACAGAGATGGACAAATCTGTGTTTTCCATGCTATTTCAAAGAGTTAATGTTACCATGCTAATGAGGTACCATCACCTTTGGAAGTGTGCATATGTTACTTTTTCATTCATTCAATTGGTTTCACACTAAAGCATTCATTTAGGTTGTTTATGTAACCTGAGCACTCAGATTCTGCAGTTTCTTCCCATTACACCCGTCCTCTTTTGTGAAAAAGAAATATATATATATATATATATATATATATATATATATATATATATATATATATATATATATATATATCAGACATCAAAAAAATTAAGTAGGGCTCTACATCCTGTAATAGAGACATACAAGTTCTTTAAAATACATAATTGCAATACAAAAATGTCCACTCATGATTATTTGTTGAGTCTAACATGCCAGTCTTTAATGGGGGGGTCTTAAGAGAAAGGCTGTGCTCTGTAATATTCATCTGTCAAGAAAAAAAGGAAGTCGCCGAAACTCTTTTTAAATTTAAAATAATTATAGATTCTTATAAAGATTTAGAGGGATTAACTTTAAAAGTACTGTTGGGAATACTTATAACCATATCACAGGCTATTTCA